>NC_143555.1:151285000-151585000 GCF_054136105.1 Typopeltis vanoorti
AGTTTCTATATTTTTCTATATTCGGCATGAAACTCTTGTAGTTTCTATATTTTTCTATATTCGGCATGAAACTCTTGTAGTTTCTATATTTTTCTATATTCGGCATGAAACTCTTGTAGTTTCTATATTTTTCTATATTCGGCATGAAACTCTTGTAGTTTCTATATTTTTCTATATTCGGCATGAAACTCTTGTAGTTTTTATATTTTTCTATATTCGGCATGAAACTCTTGTAGTTTTTATATTTTTCTATATTCGGCATGAAACTCTTGTAGTTTTTATATTTTTCTATATTCGGCATGAAACTCTTGTAGTTTCTATATTTTTCTATATTCGGCATGAAACTCTTGTAGTTTCTATATTTTTCTATATTCGGCATGAAACTCTTGTAGTTTCTATATTTTTCTATATTCGGCATGAAACTCTTGTAGTTTCTATATTTTTCTATATTCGGCATGAAACTCTTGTAGTTTCTATATTTTTCTATATTCGGCATGAAACTCTTGTAGTTTCTATATTTTTCTATATTCGGCATGAAACTCTTGTAGTTTCTATATTTTTCTATATTCGGCATGAAACTCTTGTAGTTTCTATATTTTTCTATATTCGGCATGAAACTCTTGTAGTTTCTATATTTTTCTATATTCGGCATGAAACTCTTGTAGTTTCTATATTTTTCTATATTCGGCATGAAACTCTTGTAGTTTCTATATTTTTCTATATTCGGCATGAAACTCTTGTAGTTTCTATATTTTTCTATATTCGGCATGAAACTCTTGTAGTTTCTATATTTTTCTATATTCGGCATGAAACTCTTGTAGTTTCTATATTTTTCTATATTCGGCATGAAACTCTTGTAGTTTCTATATTTTTCTATATTCGGCATGAAACTCTTGTAGTTTCTATATTTTTCTATATTCGGCATGAAACTCTTGTAGTTTCTATATTTTTCTATATTCGGCATGAAACTCTTGTAGTTTCTATATTTTTCTATATTCGGCATGAAACTCTTGTAGTTTCTATATTTTTCTATATTCGGCATGAAACTCTTGTAGTTTCTATATTTTTCTATATTCGGCATGAAACTCTTGTAGTTTCTATATTTTTCTATATTCGGCATGAAACTCTTGTAGTTTCTATATTTTTCTATATTCGGCATGAAACTCTTGTAGTTTCTATATTTTTCTATATTCGGCATGAAACTCTTGTAGTTTCTATATTTTTCTATATTCGGCATGAAACTCTTGTAGTTTCTATATTTTTCTATATTCGGCATGAAACTCTTGTAGTTTCTATATTTTTCTATATTCGGCATGAAACTCTTGTAGTTTCTATATTTTTCTATATTCGGCATGAAACTCTTGTAGTTTCTATATTTTTCTATATTCGGCATGAAACTCTTGTAGTTTCTATATTTTTCTATATTCGGCATGAAACTCTTGTAGTTTCTATATTTTTCTATATTCGGCATGAAACTCTTGTAGTTTCTATATTTTTCTATATTCGGCATGAAACTCTTGTAGTTTCTATATTTTTCTATATTCGGCATGAAACTCTTGTAGTTTCTATATTTTTCTATATTCGGCATGAAACTCTTGTAGTTTCTATATTTTTCTATATTCGGCATGAAACTCTTGTAGTTTTTATATTTTTCTATATTCGACATGAAACTCTTGTAGTTTTTATATTTTTCTATATTCGGCATGAAACTCTTGTAGTTTTTATATTTTTCTATATTCGGCATGAAACTCTTGTAGTTTCTATATTTTTCTATATTCGGCATGAAACTCTTGTAGTTTTTATATTTTTCTATATTCGACATGAAACTCTTGTAGTTTTTATATTTTTCTATATTCGGCATGAAACTCTTGTAGTTTTTATATTTTTCTATATTCGGCATGAAACTCTTGTAGTTTCTATATTTTTCTATATTCGGCATGAAACTCTTGTAGTTTTTATATTTTTCTATATTCGACATGAAACTCTTGTAGTTTTTATATTTTTCTATATTCGGCTATAATGTTGGATTCAATATCCACTTAATTTGAATAATTTTGCATTGCCGAAGTGAAGCCTTTTGGCTCTCGTTTTCAGTTATCATTTGGTATTGCCGATTATTCTGGTATTTTTTTACCAATCAACAATATTTGTTTTTGTGAAGCAAACTGAATTCACACGAAAAAATATACCATTCTTAATGCATCGGTACTGAGATACATTAAATCAATTTACACTACATTTTGGTATAACAGAAGTATCTTGATATATAAACCCTCTCTCTATTATTCCTCTCATATAAATGGCTTAAGTAACTGAATATAAATGTCCATAGTTTCGAATAAGTTTATGATAATTTATGTGACACTGTAGTAAAAAGAAAAGGAGGTCGCTTTACTTCAAAACATTAAAGAAATATTTTCTTGCTTTTAAAGCCAAACAGGGGTACTTTCAAGATTTGAAAATCGCGTTACTTTTTCATAAGCAAAAGTTTTTGAGTTGACGGATTAGTGCAGTTTTTCACTGAACCCAACAAATATGGACATATTTCATTCGTGTTGGAGAATACGTAACATAATAAGGATGAAGAATATAGAAAACCATTCGAATACAGATGGAAAAAAAAAATTCAAAATTTCAGAAATGACTAACATTATATAGATGCATAATTCCTTCGTGATGAAAACTCAACTTTATTTCCTAAAGAAATTTGTATTTCAGATGGAATTATCGTCAGATATGCCATGGCAAAACCACCTTGTAGGTGAAATGAATTACCTGAAAAGTTAAAAAGCAGAATTCTTGGTTAATTAAATACAACCGCCAACTGAAATGGGACATTCGTTCTCTTTCTCTGGACAAACTAAGAGACTGGATAATACAATCAACACGCTAATATCAAATATTGCTCGCCATAGGTAGAGATTTCTCGCCATAGGTAGAGAAAAATCGGTAATGTTTTTTCAAAATGATTAGGCAGACCTGTTATTGATATGAACGATAATGGTTGACCAAACGTGAAGATATTGTGCACTTGCTAGTGTTATTGGAAACATAATGAAAGATTTTGTGCTGATATCAATGCTCAAAAATATGTGTTGTTTGTTTTTAAAATGGGGACTTCCATTATTATGGAAAATAAAGTATCCTCAGGCATCAGAGGTTTTCGACGCGACTCTTCTTTACGAGGCTGTCCTCAGTAGATGAGATACCAAGAAGGAAAGAAATATTGACAGGTCATCTAAAAACAAAAACACTGTCCTCCATACTGATCATACGCATTATTACTGTGGTATCTTCTGAGAAATATAAGATAAAGAAATCAACTTCTCTATCAAAGCTTAGCGATGAAGCTTAAAACCCACTCATGAATATCTCCGGAATCCAAATCGCTCATGCTGGATAAGGTTTAATTCCTAGTGACTTTCTGCAGTCCAATTAGCATTACCCACTCAGCCATTCCTCCTAGACATGAAAGCAGGCTGACTGGGCGATTGTTTTAAGGAAGGTTTTTCTCGGTTTTGGGGGTAAGATTACATCTGTTACTTTCCATCTTGCAGGAAAGTGGTAATATTTTAACATTGCATTAATAACACCGACACCTGATTTACTGCTTTAAGTGGAAGGAAGTTGTTGATTGTGTTAGAAATCCCATATGGGCTTGCTGCTTTGTTAAGTTTGGTCATGATTTCCAGTACCTCATCAGGTGATATCAATTGGATGGTGTTTATGTATTCTGTGTGCTTTACGTACAGTCTACCCAGGTATGTACTTCACTGATTAAATCTAGATCCTCATGGGTGTGGTTTAGGCTACACTGCATCGCTCTAGGCTGTCGACAAAGGCGTCAGATTTCTATATGTCACGGTAAACTAGACTGCATTCACCGTGGATTGGTGGGTGAGATTTACCATCTGTGCGTACAGTTTTGGTCATATTTCAAAGCGTATGGTCCTCAGTGTTTAAGGACTGCAATTTTATCGCCGACTGTTGATTGCGATAGTTTTTAAGCGCTTATTGGACTTCTTTTTGTCGTCACTCCGAGCGCTTATCGGTGTTCTGCGATATTGGGGCCTGACTTTGTTCTTTTCTTGGATCGAGTTTGTAATCTCATGCGTGAGTCGGTCGGAGTTTGTGCGTGGCACATCCGTGGTGACAGATGTTAATGCAGTTGTTGTCTGCTTTTCTAAGCTCAAAAGTGAGTCGTCGATTTTTTCCTTTGAGTCAATAGCAGGAACGGGCCAATGGATTCGTGCAGAACGGGCGCTAGTTTTGTCCAGTTAACACTTGAGACCCGATTTGGAATATTTTCATGTCGTAAGTGCAGTTCCTATAAAACTGAGTGGTGGTCAGAGATGAGGTCGTCCATCGCACTTATTTTGTAGTATCGCTGTATCAAGGGCATCAGGAAATTCTGCCAAATTGTAGTGTGTGGGTTATGGAGGTTCTATGATCAATGTCTATCTGGTGGCAGCAATGTCTTTGAGGGTTCTAGCGTTTAGATTTGTAGTTCTGCTGTTCCAGGCGTATGCTTAGCACTCCGGTCTCCTGCTACTAGCACCGCTACGTTTGTGTCTCGAATTATAGTATCCGTTTGGATGGACAGTTAAATCCGGAGTATATTTTCAGGGAATCTCCTGAAGAGATCACACAACTTTAACTGCTTTCCAAAGAAAGATATATGCTGAAATGTGTGAAAAACCGAATTTTCATTTAATGCGTATTATGGTAAAGCTGAATTTAATAAACCCTTTAGTCTTTTCAAAAACTTAAGGCCAAGAGTAGAACAGTATCCAAATGACATGTAACGTAAATAATTTGGGACAGTTACTGCTGATGTAATGAAACAAAATTTGGTAAGGAAAGCAAAGACTCCAGTAGTGAGTCTTCTTCAGATATTTCAAGTATATACATACCTATTACCATAATTCATACTATGGGCGAGTAAACATAAATGTGACAGTACATTTAAATGACACAGGCCTTCAAAATTCGAGTCACGAAACGGTGTCTGGAAACTATTAACTGTTTCTGATTTATTTTTGACCACTGCTTTCAGATATCTCTTTCATTTTTTTCTATCACGTAAGCAGTTTTCATAAAATGGATCTCAATATTACAGTAAAATAGCTTTAAAGCGCATTCTATTAAGTCAAATAACAGTATTTAAAATTTTCCGTAAACATTTTTGGAATGAAAGTATTGGAAAAAAATGTTAATTAAAGTAATTAAAGATTAATCTTTAGTATTTACGTACATACTTTTTATTTCGTTGTGGTGTCTTTTTCTTTTTCCTTCAAAGCCTCCTTTTGAACTTTTTCTGTGAAATTGTTTCCCCGGGTCGTCTCTGTAGAACATCCAGAAATAGCTAGCCATCGTGTTGACATTCCACTTGCCTGATACCTTCTTTCCATCTTCTTGATGTCTTGGTGGAATCGCTCTCCTTGCTCTTCGCTGACAGTTCCCAGATTCTCATCAAAGTATTCTAAATGAGAGTTGAGAAAGTGCACTTTTAAGCTCATGGAGATTCCCAAATTCTTGAATTTCTGTAGCATGTCTTTCGTAATCATTATATAGTTAGGGTCATTGTGAATTCCTAAAAATTTGGTCACCACCTCTTTCAAAGCTTTCCACGTTTCTTCTTCAACAGTTGTCATTTTTAATTCAATCACAATGATTGAAAAAAAAATTACAACTATCCTTCCTAAGTTTCCTGATGCCTGGAAAATAAAAATACCTTCTTTCAATTTTTCTGTAGGTGATCCCGGAAATTTTGCACAGATGTATTTAAAACACTCTCCTTATTTAGACAAAGCTTGACAAATTGCTTTATCAATCCCAACTTTATGTGAAGCAGAGGTAAAAGGATCTTTTCCAGAGCAACCAAAGTTTAGTGCAACACATTTTTACTTCCAGGTTGGAAGTAAAAATGTGTATTTTTATTTCCATCGGCATTCTTTAAAATCATTCTTCCATGTACATTTTTCCTTTTACTTGCTACATATCTAAAAAACTTTTTAGGATTCTCTTTAGCCTGCATGGCTAATGTTCTTTTAATCCTTTTTTGCTTTTCTTACGACACTCGTTACCCTTCTGGCCTGCGCTTTATACCGTTCATGTGCCTGCCGGTCATCTTTCTCCTTAAATTCCCTCCATAGTTGTTTCTTTCTTTGCAGCTCAAGCTTAATGGTGTTATTCATCCATTTAACCCCTAGTTGATTTATTATTCGGACTCTAGGTATACAGTCAGCCATTGCTTCATGCAAACACTTCTTAACTACCTCCCATGCACTATCGACTTCTAGTCTTTGCAGTTGTACATGCCATGGCACTGAACCAATCAAACTCTTAAGCTTGTCATACTTTCCAGCCCGATAATTCCACATGTACCCTGTCTTAATTGAAAATTCTACACCTTTAGCCACCTCCCAAGTCAAGACCCTATGATCACTCTCACTGATTGGTGGCAATGTGGTCATATTTGTTACAGCCAAATCCTCATGTAATTACTAGGTCAAGCACTCTCTGACCCCTAGTATTTTCCATTACATGCTGTCGCAGATAGCTATCCCTTAATAACCGCATAAAATCCAATTCCTTCCTCCCGTGTATTCTCTCCTCACTCCAATCAATGCGACCATAGTTGAAATCTCCCATAATAATCACCCTCCTTCCACTCATTTCTCCTATTTGCTTGTGCATACTGTCACCACCATCTTTTCCATCACCTGGTCTATAGCAGCACCCAATTGTATATTTTATTCTGCTAGCCACAATCTCACACCAAATGGCCTTAAATGTGCTCTTTTCTCTATCCTGCAATTCAACTTCTATTCTTCTTGGCTACAGCTCATCAGCTATCATCAACAACACTCCTTCCCCCATTTTATTCTCCCTGTCATTCCTGAACACACTATACCCATCACATTCAATCCCACTAGTTATATCATCTACAGTCAGCCATGTTTCACTAATACCAATAACCTGTGGTCTGGAAGTGCCAACCATGGCCAAAAACTCTTCCTTCTTGTTCCTAATACTCCTAGCATTAGTGTACATGAATTTAAGACCCCCATTAGCCCCAACTCTACCTTGATGCCTTATATTAACTAACCCACTCTGATTTGTTGTCCTTATTTGCTCGGGCATATTATATTCATTCTTACATTCAACTGCCTCCCTAAGGACTGTATATCTACTCCCCCCCTTAATAAATCTAGTTTCCCTGAATTTGCACATCCACCACATTCAGCAACACTTTCTCAGGTCTTCTTACACCGTAACCATTCAAATGCAAGCCATCCATCTTATATAGATCCTTTCGCCCATCGAACTCACTCCACACGTCCACAAATTCCACACTACTTCTTTTGAGGAATCGATAAACAATCTCCAATCGATGACTTCATATTTTATCGTAATTTGCTTATCAGTCCGAGAATATCGCTACAGTAAACTAAATCACCTTCCTCTGAAACGTAAGGAAGAAAATCTCTTTCTCTATATCTAAACCATGAGAAAGAAGTGCCAGGGACTAACAAATTCTTTTCGTTTAGTCTCGATCCCAGCAGTTCTGTAGATTCCTTAGGAAGACCCAAATCTCTGACCAAGTCCTTTAAATCGGTCTGTGAAAAAAGTTCATGTGGGCAACTATCACGACTAAAGTTCAACTAAAGAATCACACAAGAAAATGTAAGTGTCTGTGACAACAGGAAAGTCATCCGTAATCTCGGCGAATCAGACTCAAAGTAGACACCTGCACTTTTATTTTCATTCCTCCTTCCCTACCCTATCTTAAAAATGAGAGGTTTTGTGGAAAGTTCTTTATTTATCATAAAAAGGCACTTCAAAAAGCACTTATACAACTAATTAGTTCTAAATAAAGGAGAATAAAAATAAATACCAATGCGCTGAAGTTAAATCCAAATACTACTAATAAAAATTATAAAATTTGAAATTGGGTAAAATTGGTGGGTGATGGAACTTGTTTTCTGTTTTTTTTTCTGAACTGACCACCTAAAAATCTATAAGAATCAGTTATTTCTTCTCAGACAACTTTTACATCGCAGGCCTGTGTGATATTTTTGTAGCCGTGTACGGGTGTGATGTGTGATAGGAGGACTAATTGGAAGCAATTCATATGAAATGACATTTAAAATTCGTGCACAAAAAAAAAAAAAAAAAAAAGTCAGTTTTTTTTTTTTTTCAAAAACACAGACCTGTCATACAGCAAAGAGTAAGATGAATCAGTCTGTAAATTAACAGAAATATCATACAATGAGTTCAACCATAAATTTAAAGATGTTGCGGAGGTGATCAGTTCAGTGCAACAAAAGCCAAGGTCTCATCTCTAATAGCGCGCACCACACACATACGCAAATTTTGTTTTGGTTCTCAGACACTTGCATACTTTGTTGTTAGGAACATATTGAAATGTCAATAAATATTAAGAGTATTACTTCAACAAACAATAACAAATGGAGCCTCCGTGGCATAGTCAGCATCCGATGCTGCTTGGTTGCAAACCTCGCGTTTAAATACCCATATAAACCAAGTCACACGAACCACAGGCTCACTGCCCGTTGGTGTCCGATGCCTCCTTCACTATCTTTCTTTGTTCAGTCCACAGTGTCGCAGTTTCTGCACACCCATTCCACACCAGTCCTTTATGTCGTCTATCCATTCTCCGTACCTCTTCCGTTTACACCATCCGTTATACCAAACATGAATGTCTTTATCTTCCGGTCCTCACTCATTCTACAGATGTGTCCAAATAATTGCAGCTTCCGTTTTATAATCTTTTGCATTAGATTCTCCTTTGGTTGTATCTTCCGGTTGTATTTCTTCGTTTGTGAATTTCTGTTCCCATCCTATTCTTAGAATCTATCAGTAACAAGTTCTTTCAAATGCCAAAATTCTTTTTCTTGATTACTTATTTATCACCCACGTTTCAGATCCATACAGTAGACCGCTAAAGATGATTGTTTCCAGTACTCTTATTGGCTTTCAGGTTTGTTCTTCCCTTTGCAATCCTGATCTTTAGTTCTTTTTTTAAGTCCAAATCATACGTCATTTTACTTCTTAAATATGGGAATTGTTCTACATTTTCTATGCCAGTTCCATCCACTTGTATCTTTTGTTTCATAGTCTTCTCGCCAAATACCATTGTCTTTGTTTTAACCAAGTACTGTTTTGTAAAGAACATAAGCGACGTGTTTCCTCGGCAATACAATCCTTAACCGATCCTCTTCATTAAAGATTTATTGATGAAGGATACACGGAATAAATGCTTGTACTTTCTTCACAGTGGTGTCGTTTATGATCCTAAATTCAAGATGCACGTGTGATGTGAACGGCCTGATAATTGATAGTGACTTGTTAACTCGTTTGCATTCGATATTGAAGTAAATACAAGAAAAAGATATTTCCAACAAAATGTTTTAACTGTTTCCTTTTTATTATGCAAGACACATTGTGAAGTCAAAAAGACAACATTTTTATTTTTAGCTCTGTCTATGCGGTGCCAGAACTAAAATCACCCTTTTCTATGAAGGGATGCCAAATTTCTCTGGGATGTTTCTAGCTTCATCCAGAAACGAACATTACATGAAAACTAGTTGTGAGTGTGATGGTTAGAACTCTGTTTCTCAACATAAGAAAAATCTTCGATAGTTTTTACTTTTTAATTTAAATTTTTTGTTTTAAACTTTTCATTGTTAATATTTAAATTTTTAGAACTGTTTACATTTTAATTGGCTTTAGTTTTAAAATTTTTACATAGAAATGTTATATATTTTTCCTCGACATGAACTACTTTCGAATATACCATAATTTTTCTCTTTAATTAGCATCGGAAGTTTAAACTACTTGAAATTTTAAAATAATTGGTAAGAATCAAATTTTACGTGTGTGAAATAAGTACGCCTTTGAAACGAATGGTGTTAGTGGCATTTCCAACTGAATTAAAATTCTGTTTATTTTTTATTAGTGATCTTGCTCATTGGAATTACAGGTAAAGATACTAGGGAACTATGAAAGAAATGTATGTCGTGTTAATTGTATAAGAGCGAAATGGTAATTTCGATCTGGAAATTCGTTGGACACGATATCTAGATCGTTCTGCTTTGAAATAGTAACGCTTATTTTGGTATAACCGCTTTTCTTCAACTTATGAATAAATGTCCGAAGACAAACCACCTTTAACTATACGAAGGATAATTGAATGATGTGAGGAACACCACAAGTGTCCCGAATAGACTGGATACTAAGAAATATCTAGTACATTCTCAAACTGTGCTTAAAATATTTGCTGTGCTTAAAATTATGTTTAGAATAATTACGTGTCGTACATCGTATTTCCAATCCAGAATATGCGGAATCGATTCCAGAAGCCGGAATCGATTCCGCATATTCAGCCCATCCTGCCCCTTCAAAAAAACAAAAGAGTCAGCCTTCAAAATGTCATTTCCATTTCCATCATGTCAATTCGTAAATAAATGGTTCTCTAAAGCTTCCAGTTGACCTAGAAACCCACCAACATTATCTTTCTTTCTTTTTAACCCACTCTCTCGCACTGTATGGATAGACCGTAGAATTCCCACCTCAGATGCGAGGAACTGATTTTAACACGTTCATTGCCAATCACGCGATATCGCGCGATGCAAGCTCTCACCAAACGGCCGATCACGCGTTATCGCGTGGACGTCGCTAGCTAAATGGAAAAAAATAAAAAAATTGGCCACCGCACGAAATTCCAATTTTCAGCTTGGCAATGAAAGTGTTAAAAGGGAATCCTGTTTAATGATTCTGTTCTCTGCATAATTTATTTAATGAAAGTGGATGAGTTTTTCAAAATTGCATTTATTGCAGATCGAGTGTATGGATTTCAGCGCAGTATATTTAAGTTTTCTATTACTTATCGGAAAGGGCTTGATGAAAATAAATAAACGAAAGAAAATCTACAGAAAATCAACTTTATTGCAGGAATTGTATTTAACTAAGTAAGCATGGGATCATCTAGTTGAAACAGATGCGCATATTTTTGAAAATAAAGACACGGCTTCAAATTGCGATCACAGCAGCATTATTCTTTCGCTATCAAATAAGCGAGAGAATGATGGTTAAGTCCCAATATACCAATGTACTTATATCGTACATCACTTTTGATAAAATGCTGTGCTAAAATTATTTTCGTTTCTGTTATGGAGCTTTTAATCTCATCGCGGAAGTGAAATCTTTGAAGTGAACTCTGAGAGAAGAGTTGATGATGCTAACCATCTCTGTTTCTTCCAGATATGTTTACTAATAAAGGAGGCATCGAGAAATTTTAACAGCCCTCTTTTCCTATTTCAAAAAGAAATCTGAGGTTCACCCGACCGAAACACGCCTGAATATGATTCAATCCACCTGAGGATATACAGCCAAGATTTGTATATTATAAGGGCACTGTCATGGAATTAACGGGAATTTAATTCGTATACGAGATGTTTAAAACATTTTCTATTATTCTATGAAAGAAACCTCCATTATCGTATACCAAGAATAAATCTGATTCGATTAATTCCGGTTTCTTTTATGCAGCCATTTGTAGGAACCTCACACCAGCGGAAATGAAGGGTCCCCAACTATATTTTATTAACTACAAAAGCTGCCACGTTAATGGAACGCTATGCTATATCAAATGTCAGCATATATTCCACCCTAAATCTTGCTAATTACTCGTTTGATCTAATTAATAACTGCTTAAACACTGAACCTTTAATTAATTTGATGCTTATAATAATTATGGAATTAAACTCCGTGTTTTTCATATAAAAGTACTCATAAAAATTAAGGTTACGCAATAACTTTTGGTTTCTGTTAACAAATGTGAAGAAGGACACCAGTTATTATTGCAAATAGAATGTATTAAGTAATGAATTCAAATTCATAATAAAGTTATAAATTTGAATTAATATTTGATAAGTAATAAATCAATGCGGATGCTTAATTCAAATATAAAATACACTTATTTATATGCGTTTTGATAGCAAAATAAATTTGCAGAGTACAGGCATCACGATGTTTAGAAAATCACTTTGTTTAATTCTTTCATCGTCGTGATTTTTCCTGTGAGAGTAATCACGTGATGTATTACAAAAGATGATTTCTTTGTAACAAATTTTGTATGAAGTCTGATTTGTTAATGTCGGATCGGGCATACGGAGGTTAATTATATGAAGCATAAGAAATGATTCAGCTTGTCCAGCAAATATTCTTTACACGAGTGTGGCTTATCGGCTCATTGAAAAGGCTGTGATCTCACTGGAAGAAGATGCTAGTTTACACCCAATCAGTGATATGCACTGACAATGTAATTCCATAGATTGCTGTCTTAACTCATCTATGTTTTGCGATCTATTTGTCTGACCATTCTGTACTGGTTGTTTAACTCTCTAATTCCGTTTTTTTTTCTTTATTCTTATTGGTTGATTACTCTGTGACATAATATGTAATACTTTTTGTTACCCTGGGACACTATATTTCACTGTTCCCCTAAATTTATCTCCACCACCTATGTTTTCGCAAGAGAAGTATGAGGACAATATGAAAGCACGAGCAGAACTCGAATCTGGTTGGTTTTGCCCTTTTAATATATTCGTTATTCACCTATAACTTCGTCTTTTAAGCAGCTGCGATGATTGGTTTGATACTTGTGAGTAGTCTTAGTTTCTAACTCGCAAAATAATTGAAATCTCTTTTATTCGAAGCCTCTTTATTCAAAGAGACTTCGAAGTCTCTTTATTCAAACGCCGCTGATAAACAACAGAAAATGAATACTAGAAATACGTAATAGAAGGAACAAAATAGACATAAATAAAATAATGTATAAGAAAACTTAATAATAAAACTTCTGTTTTACTTTTTTTCCTTTGAGTTTTTTTTTTTTAATGATCCTGCTGTTGGATGCACGGAACCGTAAACTTCATTGTTATTGAAGTGAGCTGTTTGACTTTGACTAATTATCGAATTGCTGAATTATCCGGGTGAACATCAGTCCACTAAATTTGGACAGCGTAGATGATCGAAATCATTATTTGGTCTGAAGACATGCCGAACGAAAAACGAAACACGACTAATTCTTCAAACTGGAGAGGGGAATGCTGAGATGTCGTTTGGAAACTTTTTACACAGAAAGTCTATTTTTTTTTCGAGCTTGTAAGTGGATCCAAATACCTGTCCTTGAACATTAAGGAATGCAAATGACAGTGAGATGGCGTGCGATGAAATATTAAGGAAGAGAATCGGAGTAAACATCAGGGATCATAAAATGCTTTTTTTTTTCTAAAATATTTTTTAGACGTTTAATTAGATTGTTTCTGTCTTTATGCTTCTTTGGAATATTGTATACGAGTGCTGGACGTATCTTTTCAATATCCGAAAAATAAACATAATTGAGTAGTATAGAAGGAACGTAGACACGAATGTTACACGCTTTTGTACTTTCTGTGATTTCTTGCTGCTGATGTCTTGAGTGCTTTTTTGGTAATTTACATGATGCAACTGGCTATCTTGCGTGAACTTCAGTGATTCTTAAATTTCTAGTATGTATCTTGTAGAAATTCACTTTTGATACGCGTGGGTGTGTATACGCAGATGTTGAACAATACGCTCTATAATGTCATGTGAAACCTTATATTATTTTATTAATTTCTTTCCTTTTCTTAGTTTTCTCATTTCATCATTCGTATTATAAAATCTGTCTTGGCTTTTCTTATTATTTTTCAAAAAAAAAAAAAAAAAGGGATAATCTCGTGCACAAACGGGATTTGCATTTTCCGTGTACGTTTGGCTGGAAGTGGATTCTGCGTTTCAGCGAAACCCTTTTCTATAATTTCTTTCGGTTTCCCAGATCTTGCAAGTTGCTTAATGTCCTTTTCCAACTTCGCTATTGTTCTCTTAGTTTACGTACCAAAAGAGTTGCAATGACATTTACGAGTTGCCCAGTCGGACAACAACAACAACTACCTGCTCAGTGGACGCTTGCAAAGGCTGGTAAAAAGTTTGGCTTTTGCTGTTTCCGGATTACTTACAAAATGAAAAACATTTCACGTTCCATTTACAGCAGCAATGCACCATACGTCTACAACCTTTCGTGGGGAAAATGAGAGGGGCAAGAAATTCAGAAAGATGGGTGGAATAGAGAATTGAATAGAGAGAGAGAGAGAGAGAGAGAGAATACATTAGGAATACATGCAATACGTTGTCCTCATTGCATTAATTGTTTTTTTAGTTGTATATAAAGTTAACGCAAAACAAGTTGCTCTGGTTTCTATCTTATGAGGACATTTCTAACTGGAGTCTACTCACTGGTTTTCTTGCAATTTTATAAAGTTTCAGTACACAGTCGAAATCTCAACATCGTATTTCGTTTTTTTGTAACCGTTTTCTTTAATTGGCTTCTTGACTGCAGTTCCTACACCTCAAGCTCCAGGCATGTCAACAAACACATTAAGTATAAGTCCTAGGGAGATGTAAAACACAATATCCTAGTGATATAGCATTAAAGAAAGATCAGACGTTTTTAGCTTTATTGATGTAATCTTTATTAGGATAAAAGTAATTTTAAACCTAATGATCAACGAGGATCCGCGCGGTTAGCCGAGTGGCTTTGCGCTTCTCAACCAGATGCCTGGGTTAGAGGTTCGATTCCCGTCGAGGACTTGAGGAGATTAAGGATCTTCCTCAGCCATAGCCAAGTTAGCCGGTCTTGGGCGTAGACAGAAGGGTTTTTTCCGCCGGTTTATTTATCTGGGGTTTTTCATCCCGGAAACCGGACCTGTGAACACACATAAAAATAAAAATATGGCAAGGAAGGCAACAGGAAACCACCTTGTGCCACTATCTCCCTAGTAATCAGCTGCAACCCTCTCAAAAGAGAGAAGCCACAGGATCAGATCAATGACGAACTTTCACAATCACGGGTTTGCTTTCTATGAATTTTGGATGGTACATAGTAAGCATAATAGCACACATACTGCATGTTGATAACGATATTAAACCAGCGCAGACGCATCCGTCAAATAGTTCAGTAATACAAAGTATCACTAATATTAACATACCGAAGATATTTCAATTGTTTTTGAAGTTCCTTTTCAAAACAAACATCTAGAAAAATAAAAGGTGTACTAGTATTATTCAACCAATAATCCTTTAATGTTTTAATACTGCTAAAATTCCAAATATTTCTTTTAAATATTTAGAGATAAATATTTTATTTGAATAAAAACATTTTTCTAATAAGATATTCTTTCTTTTATATAGAAAAATTATAAAACATTATAAAATATATTGGCTTACATTAACGAAACATTTTTGTTGCAATATTACATGCAGATTATTTTGGTGATTTTATGCAGAATACGGCGAAAAACTCCTACATTTACATACAAATGCTTTTATCTCACTTCTACGATCATTAATGCTAGGGATTCGTGTACGAAAAGAAATCTGCGTGACAAATTCAAAGGAAGAATATTGTTGAAGAAGAAGCGTCTTCTTAACGAATTTGTTTATCGTATCATCCTATTTGAAAGAGTAGATCATAGTATGCTCGTTCAGCGACGTTTACTTCACAGAATCCATGATTTCTGAAATTAGTAAGGATATACACCATCAGTGAGTGACTAGTCGATCACTGATGGGGAGGGGGATATCCTTACATTACCCGTACATCTAATCATTTGATTATCATTTATGGCAACAATTACAAAGAAACTTGTATATATTTTTGTTTATTTTTTCGTAAAAAATTGGGAGTTTTCTAAGAGCTGTTCTACAAGCTGATCACAGAAGAGATAAAATATTGAATGAAGAAATGTAATATGTTTGGCAAATACACGAAGATTCAACTCTTTATATAATCAGAACGGTCTACCGCTTCTTCGTCAATCCTTCAAAAATTATGATATGCTTTAAAAGTAGAAAAGTAATAATATTATACAAAAATAAGCAAAGAAATTAATTTATAATTTTAAATTTTATTGTCAGTCAAAAAGATTTTAAAAATTCCCCCAATCTTTGAACTAAGAAGAAGAAATTCAAAGATTACGTGATTAGTCCCAACATTCTCATTGCCGTTGACAAAATCTCTCATTTACTGTAGAACCATGGCGTGAAAGTGGCTTCCACTTCACTTCTCGTGCCTCCTTAAAAGAAACTGGGAGGCGAAAAGATTCACTACTCTTGCGCCATTTGCTGTTGTACACACAGGACGTTCGGGAGATGCACACGTGGAAGCATTTCAAAGATGTTGGGGAGGAAGAAAAACAACTGTTTTGTACCGATATACGAAGTGGCTTCAAACAGTATAATCACCCCTACTCAGTTCAATAAATACGAATTCTTAATAATGCATCGGGTTTGGCCTTCATTAATCAGAATCTGAATTCCACAGATCTGGACAATGACACACAATATGTAATAGTTCGAGTAAGTGATAACTAATTCAACCTTTATTGTTCAGTAACCGTTTGAATCAGTTTGTATTCATTGGGTAAATTTATGTTAACGTCTTTAGTTTATTGTAAATATACTTTGTAATATTAGTTCTTGAGCTGACAATAAACTTCCACGTAGTCGAAAGCTCATTGTCAGCTCAAGAATTAGTCGAGTTTCTACTTATACAGCGTTACAGTTTGTTTATATTCTTCTTCACGATATGTGATTATTATTCCGATCTAGCACCCACTTTAACACAGAAGTAAAAAATAATAATAATACTTTTAATCCAACATATCGCCTAATAACAACTGAAGCATTAGCAAGAATAAAGATAAATGAATTTAAACAGAAACCCAACATACGAAGCAATCATTCACATATTTTGACTACTCCTGGGAACAGTCGAAGGTTGTCATTTTCGTTTATTTAAACAGAGAATTACTTTCTTCCAAGTGTTAGGATTTTTTTTACTTCCTTTTTCATTTAAATTAGGACCGTTGTATGAAGCTTAGGCAGTTTCCCAATAGTAATCCTACTTTACGTTTCAAAAGTAGTATTACTCCCGGAAACTGCCTATTAGCCTGAAACTAATCTTTTTCAGGCTAATAGGGTGATGATCTCTCTGTTTCGTTGCAGATCAGCCAGTAAGTAATTCGTCGCCAATACTCTAGCGTTTGATAATCAACGAACTTCGTGAACAGTAAAGAAGCCAGTTTTCGTATTTTATAATTCATTTTCAACTGCTATTTACTGTGCATTTATTTAATTTTTTTTCAGCTATTCCTGTAAGAAATACTACCCTTCATGGTAATGTTGTTTTCGACCACTGAGTATTATACAATAACACATATAAAACTGGGTTTAACTGGTCGGAGATTTTTATTGTGAAGAAAATAGCCTACTAGTTTCGTCGATTTGACTGTCGACTTCAACAGAGAAGACAACTCCGGTTTAGCTCTCCATTTTTCTAATACCAATCATAACATCGAATGGGACAAAAGTGCTATGCCGTATTTGGAAGAAGATTTTCGTACCCGCAACATCAAAGAAGCTGCATTGGTGATCCTTTCAAGAGGCAGCCTTGACAGAAACCAAGGGATGATCGTTGGTGATATACGGAAACCTCTCATAAGATCACTCAACATCGGAGTTCAATTTGCTGCAAATTATAAAACGCATGTGCACAACAATGACTGATAACCCACGCGCTTCATGAGTTTGATGTAACGCTTCATTTGAATTTTGATAACATTTAATATTCGATTATGTTTTAACCTGATACTTTAACTTGTCCCTGATCTATTTTAGCTGTTTTGCTTACCCTTTGTATGCCCAGACGAAGCCAATGTCATGACGGCGAAACTAGTAGGCTATGTCTTCACAATAAATATCTCCGGCTAATTAAACCCAGTTTTATATGTGTTATTGTAAAATACTACCCTTATTGCATTTCTATTAGTTTGTCTATACGAGGCTAAGAAGGCTTTCCTTTTTAGAATTGTAACCATTATTAGTGAGATGATAAAAACTCGAATTCTTTTTTGAACTATATTTTCATTTGTGCAATACCATACCTTCTATCTCCGATTTTACATATTTCACACCTTTTAGTATAATTCCTTTTAGCAGAAGGGATCCAGACAAAGGCCCAAGAACTGAAAATTCAAAACCACCCACAAACCCCCGAAAAAGTTATTTCGGGGGGTTGCGGGGAGAGCCATATTCACATTAAGAATAGCAAACTTCAGTGTTCAGATTCACGTTGAGACGTTCTTAAACACAATTTCTGAACATTCAGTAAAGCAATAAAATATGAACTTCTCATACATTGAATAACTTTTTCTTTCACGGATAATAACGTGCAATGAAGTTGACATGCAGCGAACAAAATTCTAAATTTCTTAAAAAAAATTAGAATTAATTTTTTTTATTAAAAATAAAATTTAAAAATTTTATTTTTAAAATAAAACAGAATAGAAAATATCTACTTGTGAAATTAGTATTGTCTTAGCGATAACGAATGGTGTCTGTGGGAGTGGAGTCGCTTATTTTTTGCAGAGTCTTATCATTTTCATTCTAGATGGCTTTCACTTTATATTAATTGTCGGTACACGTTTGCTCTAATTGTGTCTACACTGTATTTGGCAGAAGAATGAAGCTGCCTCTTTTGCAGTATACGATATCTATTATTATCCCCTTTGTTACACTTTGCTGAACCTGGAGGTAGTGCAACACCAGAATAACTCAAGAAAAAGGTTGAGGAAGCCACAAGCACTTCCCCGCCTTCTAAAAATGAATTAATATATTCCGGACCGAGTCCATGCGTATCACATATTAAACTGATAAGAAAAGATGCTATTCGCTGTTTCTATCAGCTTGATATCGCATACGGGCCACAAGAGATTAAACTGGTTGTTGAAATGTAGCGAAATGCTTTGCCCTTTCTCCACCTTTACTACAAGTCGCCAGGTATTGTATAACTTCAATCCTCTCGGGGGTATCCTCTCGAGGGTATTGATCTGTGTGCTACTTGTTTCATTTTTCTAGTTCGGGAAGAAAGCCTTCCAAAATCCTTCCGTACGATTGTCCTTAATTTAAAAATCCCTAATAAAAGTTTGCAGCATCCCAGACGACATTCGCACTGATATTTTTACCATCGGGCACTGTATTTAATGAAGCCTCATCATCACTTCCGTAGAAGTGATGATGAGGCCTCATTCAACATTCCGTAATAAACGGACTGCCTCTTCAACCTAATATCGTTTGCATCTGTTAATAGTTTTTATAGAAATCACATTTGTCTTTATCGCCAAAATCCAGTACATAAAATTCTGAAGAGATTTTTTTAATGTTTTGTCGAATTATACTTTTAGTTTTGCCAGACGCAAATAAAAAATTTTTTTCAGAATTTCGTCTGTCGAAACGACAAACGTCTTCGCTTACAAAAATTAAAATTTCGAAACTTTCCGGTAGGTGACTGAAAAATTCTTCGTTGCTCATTCCAGACATCGTTTTTTTCTTTTTCTTTGCAGTCCTACAGTATGCAACGATAGCCTTATATGAAGGACCATCAACCAGTGACTTGCCCAAACGACAGCTTTGGTGGCCCCTTTCTTTGTTACTCACACGATGCTCAAGCTGAGTTACATCATTAACTGTAAGCTAGAGAAACAATGATTTGATCACATGTTATTCTACTGGCGTGACCTCTGGTGAAAAAAAAATTATTAAAAAAATTATAAAAATAAAAAATTAATAAATTTTTACATCAAGCTAAATTCTATTTTTGGTGTACTATTGGTGTCCTATTTTTGGTATTACAATTCTTATTTTTGATTTACAATACTGGATTTTTTACAGTCCTGTGAAAGATTGCCCGAGGGAAGACGTGTGACAAGTGTATCTAGAAACGGAAGTGTGTTGTGTTTTTCAATTTCAATTGTGAACTGTATACGTTTGTTTAGGTGGCTAAGGAATGTGTCTAATGTCTGGCGGCCATAGGACCAGATCGCGAAAACATTGTGAACGTATCTAAGCCAGACTTTGGGTTTTAGAGGGGAGGAATCTAGGGCAAGTTGCTCAAAATTAAAAACTTACTCAACTCATCCAAAGACCCACTCCCTCCACTAGCTTACCCTGGAGTATACCGGATTTATTGTACCATATATAGGAGAAACAGGACGCACTATTCCTATTAGACAAAAAGAACATAAACGACACATTAAATATAATAATCATGGTGAAGCTGGTCTTTCTGATCATGCCCTGGATACCTTACATAGAAATGACTGGAAAACCACCAGCTGTCTACATCACACTAGAACATGGTATGAACGAAAATTCAAGGAAGCCTGTGAAATTATCAGCAACCACCCCAATCTGAACAACAATGATGGTTTAAAAATCCCAAACATATGGAAGGTATATATTCGACCTTCCTCACCAAGAACAACTATAAGCAGGACTGTAAAAAATCCAGTATTGTAAATCAAAAATATTATATAGTAAATCAAAAATATAATAAGAATTGTAATACTAAAAATAGGACACCAGTTGTTTCTGAAAGAAAACCATCTAAAAGAATGTTTATTCCTGTCATTGTAAAAATAGAATTTAGCTTGATGTAAAAATGTATTAATTTTTTATTTTATTAATTTTTTATTTTGATATTTTTTTAATAATTTTTTTTTCACCAGAGGTCACGCCAGTAGAATAACATGTGATCAAATCATTGTTTCTCTAGCTTACAGTTAATGATGTAACTCAGTTTGTTCTGTATACTTATGTACGCTCCAGATGATGATCTTGATGTGAAGATCGAAACGTGGGGATAATAAAAAAGTTCTTTTTTAAAATTTTAAATTCCATAAAATTTTTATAATGAGGGATAAGAGATTTGTTTTTGTTTGTGAGATTCCTCAAGAGTCCATAAATAGCGTGACCCGCAGGTGAGAAGAAAGCCAACTTATTCTCCCATAGTCGATCGCTGTGGGCTTTGAGGGCGTCTCTCACAGCTCCATTTAATCTGTTAAGAATTCTTTTTTCTTGAGGCGCGCGAGTATTGTGAAACCATTTCCTAACTTTATTTTTATCTCTGAGCAGGTTCATAATATCCTCCGGTAACTGATTTGTTGTTGAGCGAGTTGTGAAAGAGGTGACTGCCGTTATGGCTTCATTCATTTGCTACGATACTAAGAAACATCTGCATGACGACGAATCCCTAATAAGCGGGGGTGTTTATTACTAGTACGATCGCGGTGTATATACACACAACAACATAACAGTATCTAAAGATATTTATCTCAGGTTCTTATATTTATTTCCTAGATTTAACTTGCTACATTCCCAGACATTTTCAAGCCACCTGATAAACAATCTGTGCTTTGCTCCTATGTCTCTCTCTCTCTTTCTTTTTCTTCCCTGTGTGTGTTTGCGCGCGCGTAGTACTCAGAGTGTATCAAAAATAAAGGCCAAGAGGCCAACCAAAGTACGATTTATTAATTATTTTTCACGAGTTTTGTACCATGGAACCTAAATTAACGAAAGAAGAAAGAATAAAGATATTTATTTTCTTATGTATACCAAAGATGGTAGCACAAGTCGCTTGTGAGTTTTATTCCAAACATCCTGCAAGCCTCCAGTTGATCATAGAACCGCTGGTAAATTTTTTTTTCCCAAAGAAACAGAAAGTATTGATAATCGCCAGTGAAGTGGTTTATATGACACCTTACACTTATTGAGTGCATTTCGTATGCTTCGATCTGTGTGTGTATACAGATACACCGAGATAAGATTATCAAAATAATTTTTTTTTATCAACAGACGTTTTACTTCTTTTCTTACATGTAATTTGCTATGGTATTAAGAAACGTTTCCATAATACCTTATACATACTAGGTGAGAGTGTTTCCTACGCTACGATCTGCATATGCATATTCTCACGAGGATAAGGATATCAGAATACCTTTATCTACAGACCTTATAGTTCTTACGTGTAATACATTTCCTTGACACCTTACACTTATTAATTGAGTGTATTTCCTTTGCTATGATCTATTTATGTGTACAGACACACCAAGATAAGAATATCAAAATATTTGTATGTACTAAGCTTAGAAATCTTACATGTGCTTTAATTCTTAAGAATTCTTACATGTGAATGTGTTACGCTTCCGTGTTACGATCTCTCTCTCTCTCTCTCTCTCTCTCTCTCTGTGTGTGTGTGTGTGTGTGTGTGTGTGTGTGTATGTGTGTGTGTGTATGTGTGTGTGTGTGTGTGTGTGTGTGTGTGTGTGTGTGTGTGTGTGTGTGTGTGTGTGTGTGTGTGTGTGTGTGTGTGTGTGTGTGTGTGTGTGTGAAATATAGATGAAAATAGGATGATGACGAGGAAAAGGAGGCTTGGAAGTTGTGATTATTGTTAATGGATTGATAATTTGTGCTTGTGTAGAATTAGTGGAACTGGAGTGCTTTATGGATTCTATTATAATCCAACTGTAACATTAAAACATATACCACGTGCATGTAAGTAACATTATGGTTACGCATTGCCAAATTATTGAATTCCACAAAGTTTTTCAAGCTGCATATGTTGGAAAACATTTATAGTATTAGCACACCTTTGGTCTCGATTTCAGATTCCATCATCCAGCTTGTTACTCTTTCCACTGATTCTTAATAAACAGCCAGTTAGTTTGACTTGCTATTTTGATCTTACTAAAGATGTTGTTTTTAGCAATATCGTTAGTAAGATCAAGTAAAATAGAGAGGGTCTTTCATTAACAGTTTCTTTGATTTTTCCATTAACGCAATGAACCGAAATATTTAATAATCATATTTATTTAAAATTTCTTTCCTTTTACGTATTTTTAAATAAAGGAAAGTAATCCAGTGTCCAACAGAAACACTGTTCAATGCCAATAATACGGACATGACAGCAAGTTGTGATGACCACAGTATTCACAACAATATTTTTGTAAAAGTATTGCTTTTTATTAACATATTGTTTTTTATTGTTTTTTTATAATCATAAGGTCTGTTTCCCTGATATCTTCTTCATCGTGTATAAGAAAATGAAAGAGGATTCTTGTGCTTATATAGAGAGTATGGTGTAGAGGAAGAATGAGGCGCCAATTCAAAACGTTTCTCACAGAATTTTAAATGTTGAATTTGAATAAACCACGAAACCACCGCCATCTATTATCTTCCGCAGATCAGCTATGCTGAGGCTTCGAGGAAGAAAGCAGAAATGCCACCCAAACAGACAAGTAAATATTATTAAAGATTTAATAAAAAAGTGAGTCATCGTAAATTTCAATGAATCATTGTAAATATGTATGTGATGAAAGATGATAAATACACACTTAATATCATTATTTATGCAAATTAAATAAGATATTTACCTAACATTCTGTACAGAATGTAATAATAATACCTCGATTGTATAGTTACTTGACAATATTCTTTATTTGGGAAGAGGATAATAAACTTTGTCAAAAAATTATTATTATTGATAACATTGATAACACTGATCAACTACACCTTTACAAATATAGATGCACTAATACTGACCGAAGTTTCCATAAACGACAGAAACTTATACATACAACATCAATAATTACCAAACCTACACCTTATGTAGATCAATCGAAAGAGGGGGAGGCATCAGGACATTTATCAAAGACAACTACAGTGTGAACGATAAACAAAGTCATTTCGAACATGCGGAAATACTAAATTTGGAAATCACAAATAGCAAACATAGCATCAAATACAGAATAAACATATACAGATCCCCAGATAATAATCCACTCAGCTTTCTTCATGAGTTAGAAGCATGACAAAGCAGCACTGAACCCATGCAACACATCGGCTTATCCTAATAGGAGACATTAACATAAATACTCTTGACCATGCTTCTTCGACCACTAACACATATCTTGATGTACTAAGTCAGTGCAACATAAATCCTACCATAAACTCCCCGACAGGAGAAAAAATACTCAACAATTCACTAACACAATTATGCATTGACTATACCAACATTCAGGCTCCCATCAATACACATACATCATCAGTAATTGAAACCAAAATCGCCGATCACTACTTTGTCTCAGCTTCGTTTCTTTACGCCAATTTTACCTCCCAACAAAACTGCAAAACTCTATAAAACTCTATCATATTAAACAGCATTGTCGACAATCTCATAAAAATGCAGACTGGAATTGCCTACTTAAAATAAATGACGCTATAACTTTATGCGACAACTTCCAACTAAGGTTCACAGAAATATGCAAAAAAAAGCAACAAAGCCTGCACAAACGAGGCGACAAACAGACAATAATCCATGGATAAATGGTGACATACTAAATAGTATTACTGTAAAAGAAAATCTATGGAGACAACTAAAAAAGTCACCCAGTAACACACATTCTCAAACCACAAAAACACAAGCAATCAACTAACAGCAAAAATTCGTAGGGCAAAAAGACGATACTACTTTCAAAAATTCATGGAATATAACGAAACATGAAACAAACATGGGCTACACTCAACGAATTAGTAACTTGAAAAAAGAAATCTTCGCAAAAGATTTAATTACAAAAAGTTTCGGTCAGGATGCAAACCAAGAGGAACTAGCAGACTCATTCAACCACACCTTTACAAACAATTCAAAACACACAACACAACTCAAAAGAAATAATCTACCTACAATCAACCAAAAATTACCGACACAAAGTCAACAGCAAACTAAGTATTTTCCACCTGTAACAAAAGGAACTGAAAGATGCACTCTTACAGCTGAAACCAAAGACCATTCCAGGAATAGACAAAATAAGACTCATATACCTTGAAACACACTTTGAACAATGTAGAAAGTATTTTACCTTGGGTACAATAAATGTTAAAGATACCAAGCAATTTTAAACCTGGTTTTACTCCATTTCCCAAGTAAGCAAACGGATAAACAAGTCAAGTTTGCGCCTGCAAGTGTTGCAAGTCTAGCTGATCCCACAGGTAGTGCAAGACCAAGGCAACTCATGGTAAAAGTAGAATAAGCTCTGATCACTAATCTTGATATTTACCTATAATGCCAAAACACATGCTTAATGCCAAAACACATCTCCTAAAGTAGAATAAGCTCTGATCACTAATCTTAATATTTACCCTTAATGCCAAAACGCATGCTTAGTGTATGGGCATTAAGGGTAAATATTAAGATTAGTGATCTGATTAGTGATTAAGATCACTAATCTTAATATTTACCCTTAATGCCAAAACGCATGCTTAATGCCAAAACACATCTCCTAGAGGAGATG
Organism: Typopeltis vanoorti; assembly: GCF_054136105.1. NCBI lineage: Eukaryota > Metazoa > Arthropoda > Arachnida > Uropygi > Thelyphonidae > Typopeltis > Typopeltis vanoorti. Next base: position 151,310,296 of record NC_143555.1, read on the forward strand.
TGTTTTGGCATTAAGGGGAAATATTAAGATTAGTGATCATAGCTTATTCTACTTTTACCATGAGTTGCTTGGTCTTGCACTACCTGTGGGATCAGCTAGACTTGCAACACTTGCAGGTGCAAACTTGACTTGTTTGTCTGTTTGCTTACTTGGGAAATGGAGTAAAACCAGGTTTAAAATAGCTTAGCACCTTTAACATATACTTTGAACAAAAACATCCAATACTTTTGAGACTCGTGAACATAATATTCGACACTGGCATTATTCTACAACAACTAAAAACTGCGATAATTACGCCAATTTACAAACATGGTAAAAGAAATGATACACAGAACTACAGACCAATAACTATCCCACCAGTCATTTCAAAAATTCTAGAAAAAATAGCACACACACCAGACTACAGAACTATTTACAGAATTACACCATCATCTCACAAAACCAATACGGCGTTTAGAAAACAAAAAGCACCATCACTTTATTAGAAGTCATCGCCGACGCTATAAATAAAACCCTCGTTTAAAACAAGTAAGCTGTCCTTTGTGTGATTTGGATACCTTATACATCACAGTCAATATCTGAACCGCACATGGCGATACATAGAATCTTGTGCATTAAAAACCTGAAACACTGTGTTACGAAGGAATTACTTCAACATTACCTATCGTGAAAAGAGATTCATATCGCATAACACGACTCACAACTACTCTCTACATCCTTAGACTTTTCAACAACTCATACAGTTCTTTTGTGAGATGAAATCAGATACCTACGCAACTCAACAATCTACCAAGAAATTTAAAACACGTAGATAACTACAGAATATCAAAACACGAACTCTGGAAAATATACCGACAAAGTTAATATACCATTAACACTAATATACACATCACAAATCACCAACATCCAATGTAGAAAATGAAACACATATGCAGCCCTTAGTGCTGAATTTTGTAAAAATTATAAGTTGGAATGTCACTCAAGATGATTACTGTGCATATGTAAATATTTTAGAAATCAATAAAAATTATATAGAGAAATTATATCTATTGTTATTGTATATATGTATACAGAGCCGGCGCTAGGGTCTTTGCCGCCCTCATGCAATGTCTATCTAAGCGCCCCTGTAACGATCCGGGCGTGTGTGGTTCTTTTACGATAATAAAAATTTAAATTATTTGAAATTTCTTAAATAAATTTTGACAGAACAGCCACGGGTTGGTTCGCTAAATGTAACGAACCGGGGGTGTTGACTAGGCAGGATAAGCGTTAAAAACCCGAATATTCAAAAAATTCTCAAAAGTTAAAGCAAATTTTGATAAAGCCACTTCACTTTAATCGTTGAATATAATGATACAGGGATTAAGCCTTCACACCTACCCGAATCGCTAACAAAATTAAAATGAATTTTAATTTAAGTTAAAATTTATTTGAACTAAAGTTTAAAAAATTGTTGCATTTTAATAAATTCTTAGTAAGTTGTACAAATGTTTTAATAATTTTTATAAGTGGAACTATCTTTTAGGAAAATAAAAGAAACTCAAGATAGATGAGAAAATAAGAAAAGAATTCAGAAATAATTAGAACATTTAATATAAGTATTCAAAAAATGACATATTTTCTGTTATTATTAGAATAACAGAAAATAAATTAAATTACATAAATATACTTGAAATTTTTTAAATTAAAATTTAAGGGTTTTTGATTTCATATTCATAAAATTAGACATAATGGTCTTAACGTCTAATTCCGCACATACATCATTTTCAATAGCTATTAACGCCAAACTAACAAGCCTTTTTTGTCTTGTTCTTAAGTGGGTTTTAATCAATTTCAACTTGGAAAAGGAACCCTCACCGCTCGCTACACTAACAGGTAAGGTTAATAGTATTCTTAAAGCAATTCAAAAGTTAGGAAAAGATAAATTATTGGACAATAATATTAAGAATATCGAAAGGGTTTTGAATATTTAAATTATCCTTCCGAAAAATATCCCGGAAAGCACATAACTCGTCACATAGTGCTATTGCATTTATGTCTTTATTGTCGCCGTCCTTCAAGAGAATCTCTAAATCGTCACAATTGTTTCGTAAATCTTCGTTATTAATTTGTAGTAATCTATATAAGAAATTGAAATTATCATAATATGTTTTTAGTTGTTCAAAACGTTCTATTAACGAACACATTGCAACGTCTAGAAGTGTATAAAACACATTCACTCTAAATTTATCTTCTGGCGATTGTGGCGTTTCGTCATGATGCTCGTAATCAAATTGTCGTGTGTTCTGTCGTCCTCGGACTTCCGTAACAGTTTTAAATTCTTGTTCTCGGTCCACCTCTTCACTCAGTTCTTCTGCCGTTTTAGAGCTTCTTTAAAATTTGTATCTGATCGATACTCTTGTAAGAATATTTTTAAGTTTTCGATAGATTCTAAAGCAAGTGTGATGTTCATATTTTTGTCTTGAATCATTTCACTTACAGGGTTTATTCTGTTAAGTAAATCATGCCCAGTTATAAGAGAGCAAATAAATTTGTAGTCCTTTATTTTAGCAGATAATGTTTGCGCTTCTTGCTGAGTTTCTTTATTAAAATATTCATTATTTAAAATTTCAAAAAGTGCATCGTAAATTTCTCCTAACTGATATCGTAGAGGGCGGATTGCATTAATTTTACTTTCCCATCGCGTTTCTGATGGCTGTTTCAATGTTAAATTTTTTACGAACTTTAAAAGGATTGCCCAATGTTTGTAAGAGAATGAAAAGAAATTATATATTTCTTGAATAATTGCAAAGAAACTAATTGTATCTGCATTCACTTTGGCTGCATCGTTAATGATTAAATTTAGAGTATGAGCAGCACATCCACGTAAAAAGCTCGAGCGTTTTTGTTTAAAAGCATATTTTGGAGCCCATATTTTTTTCCTTTCATATTTGCCCCATTGTCATATCCTTGACCTCTCATGTCTTCAATGGGAATGTTCCATTTTTCCATTATTGTTGCACATAAACCACGTCCTGTGGAATCGAATATATCTGCAAAACGTAAAATGTTTTCCCTGATCTTGACAATTCCATTGTAGCAGGAAACAAAGCGAATAATAATGATCATTTGTTCTGTTTTACTTACATCAGGTGTGCAGTCAAAAATTATGGAATAATATTTATATTTTGGAATTGATAATAAAATTGTATCCCTGATTGCGTTACTTAAAGTTTCCAATATTTCATTTTGACTGTATTTTCTCAAACAGTGTACTCTATTGTTTCGTTGTAGGGCCCTTTCAACATGATTTTCCATAACGGGATCAAACTTTGCAAACTGTTCGACTAATTTAAATAAAATTGCCGTTATTCCTTTCATATAATTTATCAGATGATCCGCGAAAAGCTAAATTTTGGCTACCAAGGAATTTTATAATTTCAATCAAGCGTTCTAAAACACTCGTCCAATGTTTCTTTTCCATTGAGTCTGGAAATCAATAGTAGTTTTGTTTTTTGAATTTTTATCAACTTCCTTCCATTTTAATAATTTTTTCATGTGAGTTAAACTAATCTCATGTCTAGGCAAAGTTGTACTTACATTTCTCCAATCGTTATAACCTTCTACAAGACTACATGATTAGGGAGGAGCGAAAGGTTTGCAACAAAAGCAAAAAACATAATTTAAAGTTTCGAAATAAATGAGCCATGGTCTTGGCACGAGATCACCGTTTTCCATTTTTCTATTATAATAAGTGTCGCCAAATTTACGACCATGCGTATCTCTGGGATATATTATATTTTTATTTTGAACAGGCCCCATTTCAATTAAAACAACTCGTAATTTTTCATCAATATTTCCCCATTCACCTGGATCTTCTAAATTTACAGAGACTAACAATGTATTAGTTTCGTGGCCAACTACAACTAAATCTCCTGTTTTTCACTTAAATCATGTTCAATTACCTTGATAGTTGCAATAGTACTCTCATTAAAACTGGATGATGTGCACGGTTCGTCAACTCTGATTTCTGATGTATCGAGTTGGTTACAATCTGCATCAGAATATTTTAATATTTTAACAAATTTATTGAGTTCCAGATTGTTTCTTAACATCTGCTTCTTTCGCAGCATGAAGCTTACGATTTTGTGCACCGGATAACTTTTTTTAATTTTTGATTCCATTTCTATTTTATATACCCACAAGAAATTATTACACAACACGACACAGAGATGAAATAAGAGTCTGCACTGCGCTACTGTCAGTAGCCAACTGAGATGCGTACCATACATGACTGGTTAACTAGCAACAAATGTTTTGTACAAAAATTCGTTTCTGCGCATAAAAACCGTTCACCCTTTCACTTTAGATAGACTGCAGTAGACACAACATTCTGCAGGCAAGCATTTAGCCTGCTCTCGCTGCAAAATTGTGAACAGCCGGCTGATCAAAGAGGCGGCAATATACAATTTTTTTTTAATTTTTATTCGGTGTATCCGGCCTTATTAATTTTAATAATGATCATTCTAAGAATTTTTTGTTTTCATGATAAAAATTTTGTTTCTTAAAAATGAACTTATGAACGGTGCCCCAGCGGCGGCGTCCCCTTCGTAGCGGCGTTCGCATGCACCGCATGCTCTGCATGCTCGCTTCCGCCGGCCCTGTATGTATACCGTAAACGTAAAAAAATCTGTATAAATAATCATCATTGTTAATATTATAAGATTTGTTATAAGATATACTGTAAACAATTTTTATTTTAAGTATCATGTACGTGCAAACATCTGTTATGCACAATTGTGTTCATGCTATATGTTATGAATATTATTTTTAAATAATAAAGTTTGATGGAAAAAAATTTATAAAGTTTTTTCCTCGATGATGTGCTTATCGTAATCCATCGTAGCCATTATCGGATGGACTGCACAAATCACAAGCCAATACCCATCACATCTAATCCATCTATTCACGCGAAAATGTAGCAGAAGTTTTGCTATCGCAGATAATTCTCAAGCAAGTAGAAATAAATTACGTCGTAAGAACGTAATTTATTTCTACGAGAAAATGAGAAAATTGCAGAAACAGGGATGATTCGAAGGCAGTAAAGAACGGTCAGGCGAAAATTACGATACACGGAAAAGAAAAGCAATCACTAAGACGATGAGTCATTTCTGTACTTGTATAAGTTCAATACGCAAATCCCTTATATAAAATTGTATCCCTCCCAATCCTCTTTCTAGAAGTGTCTCAGTTACAACTCGTTTCCTGATTACCATCGAGCCGCCAGGTTAACTTCCTCTAAACCCACCGCTATCTCCTCCTGGTCATCCTTTACTATTCTTCTTTCTAATGTCTCAGAGTCGTTTCTCTGATCAATGCCCTAGCAATACACTAGACTTCAGAGGTGTCGAGGATTGCGCTCTAACAGTAATCGAGGCTTCCGACGCAGCCTTCACTTCCACACATTCTCCGCGCTGATTTTCTTCCTCCAAAGCTCAGAATGCACAAAACAGCGAATGCTTCGTGCATTCAGAAAGCATTCGGAAAGAGTAAATCCAGCAGATTCGTATCTGCTTATTCTGCGCGAGGGGTTTGCTTACATTTAACGGTTAATTAGGATATCTCTTTTTAAATTAAAATATCGAAATGACGAAACCCTGGCGCAGAGGCGTTCTTGATTTCGGTGGTCGTAATGACCACCTCACCTCCACCTCACCGAGGTGAGGTGGCCATTAGCATCATCGAGAGAACGCAAATGAGAAGATTCCCTTCTTTCTTTTATATAGGTTGTGTGATTGTTGAGTGATTGTTACGTTTATTATTCCTGCAAGCTTTCCCGATTGCGTGACAGACTATGACGTCATAATACTGATCAACATTCATTTATCGCATTGCTCATTTCCTAACCGATTGTTTGATACGATGTGGCAAAATATCGAACTCTTCCTGGTGAAACAATTATGAGAAGGCATTTGGGTGTGCTGCCCAACTATTGATGGCCTGTGGTAGTTGTATGGAATACAAGACGTGAGTTATGCTATCTTCTTTTTCCAACATCTCGTACGTTCAAAGTTTATTTTTCACTTGGTTAGAATATAATAAATTTAGTTTAATCCTTTATTCAAGTGCTTGGATTATGCGAGATACTGAGATAGGAGTGTTGGTAACTTGCTCCACCTTTGCAAGGAGTTGTCCGGTGTTGTACCACCTTACCTCGGTCCTGAAGATACTTTCAGGTGCAAACTTTGTTTGCTCACACTTGGATAAAGGATTAAACTGAAATTAGAAATCTCTTACATGTTCAGATGTGTGGATCTCCCCCTAACTTCCTGTGTCGCCTAACATAGCAAACGCCAGTGCAATGAATATCAACAACGCCTGGTGTTTTCACGGAATGATCTGGAGGTTTTGATGGTGCAAGAATCCGAAGATTTTATGCAATGATGAGAAAGGCACCTTGATGGGGTACTTACTGGACAAATGTAACCACATCATGCTTGTAAGGTAGTCTTAAAATGTTAAGTACACAGGAGTTTTATAAAGAATTTGGTTGATTGTCTAGGGTTCTTAACAATTCACGGTATAGTTATGCCGCAGGTAGCGCACTTCTTCATTTCCATTAATTGAAGTATACTGTACGTCTTATATGGTCTGTCTTACCATGTTTAATCATGGCTATCTTTTAATTAATGATGGTATGAAGCAGCATATAAAATACTTCAAGTTCCGGTAGGATTAAAGTGTATTGAAAAATATAACTTTTTTGTTCTCCGTTTATTTCTGCAAGGAACGGTAATTTGTTGTGATCTTCCAGTTCAAGGGTGAATTTTATGTTGGTAATCAAGTTGTTCAGACAATCTTTGAAACGTATTAATTAATCCATTCTGGATTCATTAATAATGGTCCTGCAATGCTGTATACACTTTTCGATTATTCAATTACGCTTCCATATCAGCATTTGTGACATCTAGTACTGCAATATGTTTATTATTACTTTATTCTCATAATTGATACACAGTCAAAAGAAGATATCATTCAAACAGCAATTTGACTGGTGATACAGACCAGATCTCATTTAATCCAGGAATCTAACAGCAGTCCGTCAGGTAGCGTCGTAAAATATGGACTGTTCCAAGTAATGCTGTTTTTTTAGATCATATCGATCATATCAATTAAACATCACTTCGTTGATGTTTAATTGCTGTTGATAGTTGGATAGCTTCTTTCAAGTTGCACCAAGTGCACCGATAACTGCTGGTATGATTTTGGTGTGTTTAAGCCACAGTTGGCCTACTTCGATTGCTAGATCTCGATATTTAGTACTTTTTTCCAGTTGTTTGTTGTTGATGTTGTTATCACTGGGTACTGCAATATCGATAATCCAAACCTGTCGATGTTCGATAATTGTGATGTCAGGTCTATTGTGTTCGAAATGTCGATCAGTTTGTATTCTAAAGTCCCAGAGAATCTTTGCTGTTTCTTTTTCTAATATTGTCTCTATTTTATGCTGCCGCCAGTTATCAGAACTGGGAAAGCCATATTTTTTGCATACATGCCAAATAACTATTTTGGGCCACTTAATCATGGCGGTATTTGTAGTCAGTTTAAGCTATTTTGCTGCAGGCACTGATTAGATGTTCTACAGTCTCATCTTTCTGATCGCATAATCTGCATTTGCTGTTATTATTGATGTTCAAAATTTTTTTGCTTTGATTTCAATAGTTTGCAACGCCTGTTCTTCAGCGGCTAGAATAAATCATATTTTTGATATATATCCATATTGTAGCCATTACGATGTCTTAGGCATGTTAATTTTTTCTTCAGTGTCTCTCGATGAAATTGGCGAATGCAAATGTTAATTTTTCCAGCACATATTGGTTATTTTTCTGTTTTTTTATATCGGATTTGTTTTCTATTGCTTTTTAAAGCCTTTCTGTGAGATGGGTTGAAGAATTTACGCAGTGCTATTGTCTACATAATTTTTAAACTAATTTCTTCTACTTCCACAATCTGTCTCACTTAGGGGTGTGTATATTATGTTTATTGATAAATGCCACGATGCCACCTCCTCTTTTGTTGATCTGCATAAGTTTTAGGTTTGTTAATTATTAATGTTGTATGCATACGTTTCTGTTTCGTTTATGGAAACTTCAGTCAGTAATCGTACATCCATGTTTGTCAAGGTGTAGTTGAACAGTGTTATCAATGTAAGCCAGTGTTTCTTTATACTGTGTGTGTGTGTGTGTGTGTGTGTGTGTGTGTGTGTGTGTGTGTGTGTGTGTGTGTGTGTGTGTGTGTGTGTGTGTGTGTGTGTGTGTGTGTGTGTGTGTGTGTGTGTGTGTGTGTGTGTGTGTGTGTGTGTGTGTGTGTGTGTGTGTGTGTGTGTGTGTGTGTGTGTGTGTGAAGTCGGTATTGGTGCAGATGTTGTCTTTCCATTTCTTCAAAGAATCAAAGACCATGAAGTTTATATTGTCTGACTGGATATGTTCGAATAGATTTGAGATCTCCATGATGTGGTTTTTAAAATAATTTTAAATCCTGTTCTTTAGGATGTTGAGAGTTAAAGTTTTATATTGTGTAGGCCGGATTCTCTTTCAATTATATAAGCTCGAGTGTTTTCAATCTATTTCGTAAATATCTGTGAATCCTTACTCCACAATATAGTGGAACTTAGAGTATTTCTCTGTTTTCGTCTTTCTTGCTTGGTATAAAAGATTTTTAAAGTATGGAGTCCAGTGATCAGATATATAGATTGGTGTTGGGAGCTTCTTGTCAGTTATGATCGTTGTTGTCGGCTTGATTTCTTGCTTGCTGTAAGAATGCGGTCTCTCAGGCTTCTGCATTTAAAACGAGCGATGATTGGTGGTGGTCTCTCTTTGTTTTATCTTGGGACTCGTTTAATAGAGGAGATGTCTGCGCTTGTGACTAGAATGCCAATTTTGGTGCAAACAAGTTAATTTAATTTGTTAATTAAAATTGTTAATTTGTTCCATGTGTGTATTTAGCAAGTCTTTAACCATGAGTTTGAATGAATCAAAGTTATCTGTGATTTTAGATCAGGAAGGGAATTATTTTTGTGTGTGCGTTGTTGCTTTTGCTTGGTGTCTGTTCTTTGTTCTTCATTTACTCATGGCATTGTAGAAGCCCCATTCGGTCCGTTTTGCAGTTCTTTTACTTTCCACGTGCTTACTGAGAATCCAGAGCATTGGTAATGTTGTCTTCGACCGCATCCAGAGCAATGGGGGCCCGTCTCCTTCGTCGTTTAATGGCTTATGGCACTTGTTACAGCTCAGTGTGCTTGGTGAGTTCTCGTTGACCTTTGAAGTTTCTTTCCTTTAGCAACTGCAGTACGACTTTAAAATGCCGATGCCTTTGTTCTTTTTTTTTGGTTGGTGATAACCGTTCACTCTATCTATAACTTTCAGCATACAAGATTTGGATATTACTTAGATTACGTCTCTATCTTCAGCGTACCAAGTAGAATTAAACAGCAGCACTTTCAAATTCAGAACCTCAGTTAAAATCTCTTTAAAATTATAAAAACGCAAGCAGTGATAACAGCGTGCATGCAACTGAATGCCTACACAGCGCCCTCTCTAATATAATAACTCTTGATACATTTGATAATAGTATATATGTGCTCGTGTGTATAGAGAGTGGTAATGTAAAATGTATTTCTATTTGCAAGTTGCATTCAAAAAAAGAATTACAAAACGTTGCCACAGAGGACATGAATCCATATTTGGTAGTATAAAAATAGCAAAAGAAATAATAATAATAATAATAATAATAATAATAATACTAATAATAATAATAATAATAATAATAATAATTTTTTTAAACATTTTATTGTCTCAGATAAATTACATACATAGATACAACAATAGTTTTATATACACGTATATATATACATAATATTTATAATACATTACAATTGTGAATAACAAATACTGGCGAGTTATTAATATTTTTAAATTATAATAATTTTTTTTAAATAAATAATATTTTTGTTCACTGCTAAAATATTTACACATACATATATACAATAGTTATCTTGAGTATAATAGTAATAATATTTTTTAAATTTTATTTATTTATATTTAAAAAAAAAAAAAAAATTATGTCTCAGTATAAATTATATACAATAATATTTACAGTAATTACTATAAGGATTATACAGAATTTTTGATTTTAGAATATACATAATAATAATAATAATAATAATAATAATAATAATAATAATAATAATAATAATAATAATAATAATTATTATTATTATTATTTATTTATTTATTTATTTATTTATTTTATTCATTTATTAATTATTATCATTTTTTTGTGTCTCAGATGAATTGCATACATAGTTGCTGTAGTAATTATATATATATATATATAATATTTATAATGCATTACAAGTGTGTATAACAGATTCTTGCAAGTTAGTAATTTTCTTCCTCGAAGCTTAGCAGAGCTTATCTGAGGAAGATAATAGATGACAGAGGGTGGTGGTTTCATGGTTGAGTTCCTATACTGGTCACAAGTCAGGTGTTGATTTTACTGTTTGTTGGTACGTGCTTGAAAGACTTCGACGGCTATTACAGTAACTTTTTTTTTATTTATGTGCAAATAGGGTTGGATTTAGAAGTGGTGTGTTTGTTTCTTTGTGTTCTTGTAGTGATAGTTTTTGAGAGGGGGGTTGTCATAGGTTTGTGTGTGTGTGTGTGTGCATGTGTGGTGGGGGAGAGAGAGACAGGAATTGCTCTAATTTTCATTCTCGCTATAATATTTATATAGTGCCTGTTTCAGCTCTCTGTATGTTCCTAGGTTTCTGTTGTCGAACGGCAGTTTGTTTATCATGTCAGGTTTGTAGAAGTTTCGGGTGGCTTTGCCGTTGTGATTGTTGTACTTATATGTTATATAGTTTGTTGACTGTGGTCTTGTTATTTGACATGTTGTTCTGGTTACTCTATAAGTTGTGCTGTAGTAGTGTTTTAACATGACTGTGTAGTGGCGTAATTGTTTCACCTTAAATATTTTGTGTTTTGTCCGTGCTTCCTGCATAAGAGTGGGTTGTTCCCAGAATATCAGTTTTATCATTTTATCTTGCAACCATTGTAGCCTGTTAAGTCTGTAGTCTGCGCAGAATGCGTATGACGTGATTGCATATCTTAAAATGTTTTCACATAATGCTTTATAGATTAGTATTTTTATGTGGGTTGGGGCAATGTCTTTTAATCTGTATAGTTTGCTTGCTATTATCCTAAGCTTGGTATGTAGGTAGTTTGTATGGCTATTCCAACTTTGATCAGCATCGAAGTGAATTCCAAGATAGCGTGTTGTTTTCACCTGTGTGATGGTTGTGATTTTAGGTTCTGCACTTTGTGTATAGGAGGATGAATGTTTGATAGTGAGATATTTACTTTCTATGGGCAGGGTTTGGGGGTTTTTGAATATCATTAGCTTTGTTTTTCCAGGGTTTATATATATGCCGTTTTCGGTTAACCAGTTAGTGATTTGATTGATGTCGTGTTGCATATTTTTGTAAGCGATATTTGCATTGTTGTGAATGGATACTATGGCCGTGTCATCTGCATACTGGAAGATTTTACTTTTTAGGGGGAGTTGGCTTATGTCGTGTGTGTATATGTTAAATAGAATGGGAGATAGGACAGCTCCTTGCGGTACTCCACAGGTTACATGTACCACTTTACTGTGTGCTGATCCTATACATGTGATGTGCTTTCTGTTTTTCGTGTATGCTTTAAACCACTGGAGTAGACGACCTCCAATTCCGATATGGGTAAGTTTCGTTAACAAGGTTTTATGTGTTAGTGTGTCAAATGCTTTTGTTAGGTCAATGAAGACCACTAATGTTATTCTGTTTTTATCCAATGCAGCGTTTATTAGATCTGTGAAATCTTCCAGGAGTGTTGCTGTTCCTTTATTTTTTTGAAAGCCATATTGTGTTTTGGGTATGATTTGAAATTTTTCAACGTATGTGGAGAGTTTCTGATGTACAATGCGCTCCATGATTTGGTTGATTACAGGCAGCGTGGCGATAGGTCTGTAATTACTTATTATGTTTCTTTTTCCCTGTTTGTGTATGGGTGTGATTAATGCAGTCTTCAGTGTTTCAGGTATGTGTCCCGTTTCGAAGATTTTATTTAACAGTTTTTGTATAACTGGAAGTAGGTCGGTTGAGTGTTTCTTGATGTCTTTTGGTCTGATTCCGTCTATCCCCGGTCCTTTGTTAGGATTAATTTGTTGAATTGCCAGTGATAGTTCTTCTTTTGTTACTGTGGGGAACCACATCGACTGAGTTGCTGGTGGACCTAGTGGAGAATGTTCGTTTGTGTGAGGAAAGGTTGTTTCTTGTAGCTTTTGGACAGAGTTCACGAAGTGCTGATTAAAGTTGTTTGCCAACTGTTTGAGGGATTTGGGGTCGCAGGCAAAGCTGTGTTTTATTGTTTCTGAGGCAGTGGTTCTGTGTATATTGTCCAGCATTTCATTAATCAGGTGCCAGGTTTCCTTTATGTCATTCTGCGCTGTTGTTAATTTGTTGCTGTAATAGTTTCTTTTTGCCGTTCGAATCTGGGTTGTTAGGAGATTCCGTTTTCTTTTGTATTCAACTTTTAATGCGATATTGTTTGGCGACTTCTTAAGTTGTTTCCATAGGGCATCTTTTCTTTGTATGTCTGTTAGTATGTTGTCTGTTATCCATGGATTTTGTTTCGTTTGTGGGCGTATTTTTATTTTTGTTAATGCTTTGTTATATATTTTGTTAAATGCAAGTTTACGATTATTATATACAGCTTCAGAAGAGTCTAGAGATGCTATCTGCATCCAGTCTGTTTTTCTGATTTCATCGTTCACTATTGCTTCGTTTACAATGCTATGATACTGTTTTGTAGTCTCAGTGATTTTTATGGGTTCTGGTTCAGTGTGTAACTGTATTGCTGTGAAATAATGGTCTGCTAGTTTGCATTTTATGACGGCTGCTGTGTGGCTGTTTGGAGGGGCCCTTATATTTATATGATCAATGCAGGTTGAGGTTGTTGTGTTTCCGACTATCTCTTCTCGTGTATACGACTGTATGGATGGGGTTATGTTATACGCCGATAATAGGTCTAGGTATTGTTCTGTGTTGTTATTTATGTTCCTAATGTTTATATTAATGTCTCTTATTATTATTATCAAGTATTTTGAGGTGCCTACTTTCGTGGCTGAAAGCCATCTGTTAAGTTCTAGGAATTTTGTGGTGCTTAAGTTGGGTGGTCTGTATATTGCGTTTAATATCAGGGAGTTTTCTTGTTTGATGTTTTTAATTTCGATGCATATGTTTTCTGCGTATTCTTATTTATAGTTTATTTCTGTTACTTCTAGTTTATGTTTGCTAAATATTATTATTCCACCGCCTCGTTTTGTTTGCCTGCAGTGTTTGTGTTGTTGGAAGTGTGGCATTTGGTAGGAGGTTGCCTCTTCGTTTGTCGTAGATACTTCAGTCAGTATTGAAATGTCTATTTCGTCTATATCTTCCTTCAGATAAGCTTGCAGGGTCAGCCAGTATTTTTGAATGCTTCTGATGTTGCTGTGGAGAATAGATAGTCCTTTTTTGGGGATTGTCAGTTGTTTCCATTCTGATATTGATTTCAGATTGTGGCAATTATCAAGTTCCGGGGTGATTAGGTCTGCTTGATGGTGTGCATTCATGTTCGTTGGTGTGCTGTTCCTTCTTTACGAGTTGTCAATATTCCTTTCAATGTGACAGACTGTTGAGGTCATCTACGGATTTTATTTCGATTGGTTTTGCGTCTAGTGTCTTTCTAAGGAATACTTTGCTGTCTCTTATCCATATAAACTGGTAATTGTTTTCTGTTTTTACTTTCCTTGCTTGGTAGAATATTTTCTGATAGTGTGGAGTAAGGTATTCAGGCAAGTATATTGGGGTGTTGTCATGGTCTCCTTTCAAATCCTTTACTACTGGGTTTTTAATCCTGCTAGCTTTTATAAGTGTAGTTTTTATTGGGCTGTTGGTGAGTCGCACGACGACGGGAGAAGGACGGGTATTATTTTCTCCTTTCCTTTTTTGTGGTAACCGATGCACTGACTGGATGTCTCGTTTATAATATTAATATTATAATATTAATATATAATATTAATATTAATAGTATTATTATATATAAAAAAAATTATTATACGGGCACCTCCATGGAGTCCAAATCCTCAGTATCCATTCATAACATAGTATCCATTTACAACAATGCAAATATCGCTTACAAAAATATGCAACACGACATCAATCAGATCACTAACTGGTTAACCGTAAACGGCATATATATATACACCCTGGAAAAACAAAGCTAATGATATTCAAAAACCCCCAAACCCTGCCCATAGAAACTAAATATCTCACTATCAAACATTCATCCTCCTATACACAAAGTGCAGAACCTAAAATCACAACCATCACACAGGTGAAAACAACACGCTATCTCGGACTTCACTTCGATGATGATCAAAGTTGGAATAGCCATACAAACTACCTACATACCAAGCTTAGGATAATAGCAAGCAAACTATAGATTAAAAGACATTGCCCCAACCCACATAAAAATACTAATCTATAAAGCATTATGTGAAAACATTTTAAGATATGCAATCACATCATACGCATTCTGCGCAGACTACAGACTTAACAGGCTACAATGGTTGCAAGATAAAATGATAAAACTGATATTCTGGGAACAACCCACTCTTATGCAGGAAGCACAGACAAAACATAAAATATTTAAGGTGAAACAATTACGCCACTACACAGTCATGTTAAAACACTACTACAGCACAACATATAGAGTAACCAGAACAACATGTCAAATAACAAGACCACAGTCAACAAACTATATAACATATAAGTACAACAATCACAACGCCAAAGCCACCCGAAACTTCTACAAACCTGACATGATAAACAAACTGCCGTTCGACAACAGAAACCTAGGAACATACAGAGAGCTGAAACAGGCACTATATAAATATTATAGCGAGAATGAAAATTAGAGCAATTCCTGTCTCTCTCTCTCCCCCACCACACATGTACACACACACACGAACCTATGACAACCCCCCTCTCAAAAACTATCACTACAAGATCACAAAGAAACAAACACACCACGTCTAAATCCAACCCTATTTGCACAAAAAAAAAAATATATTTAAACTGTAATAGCAGTCGAAGTCTTTGAAGCATGTACCAACAAACAGTAAAATCAACACCTGGCTTGTGACCAGCATAGGAACACAACCATGAAACCACCACCCTCTGTCATCTATTATCTTCCTCAGATAAGCTCTGCTAAGCTTCGAGGAAGAAAATTACTAACTTGCAAGAATCTGTTATACACACTTGTAATGCGTTATAAATATTATATATATATAATTACTACAGCAACTATGTATGCAATTCATCTGAGACGCAAAAAAAAATGATAATAATAAATAAATGAATAAAATAAATAAATTATTATTATTATTATTATTATTATTATTATTATTATTATTATTATGTATATTCTAAAATCAAAAATTATGTATAATCCTTATAGTAATTACTGTAAATATTATTATTGTATATAATTTATACTGAGACAATAAATTTTTTTTTAAAAAAAAATAAATAAATAAAATTTTAAAAAAATTATTACTATTATACTCAAGATAACTATTGTATATGTATGTGTAAATATTTTAGCAGTGAACAAAAATATTATTTATTTAAAAAAAATTATTATAATTTAAAAATATTAATAACTCGCCAGTATTTGTTATTCACAATTGTAATGTATTATAAATATTATGTATATATATATATATACGTGTATATAAAACTATTGTTGTATCTATGTAAGTAATTTATCTGAGACAATAAAAAAAAAAATTATTATACGGGCACCTCCATGGAGTCCAAAGCCTCATTGCGGGAGACACAATCTATCCACATTATCTATTATACCTGTCCTTGAACCCATTATCAGAAAATGCACAGCTGACTCTGGCAACTCATTCCACTCGTTGACAAGCAAAAAATCTTGTCCTTACACTCTCGTTAACCACACTCTCACTTAATTTCCAGGGATGACCTCTTGTTCTTCCACCACTATTGAAATATTCCATCACTGCTGAAATAATTTCCCTGCATTAATCATATAAATCCCTTTATGCAACTTAAATGTTTTTATAAAACCCCCTTTTTTCACGTATCAACCAACTTCTGCAACCCACAAACTTTCAATCTGTCAACGTAGAGAGCATTCCTCGGTCGACTCACCGTCTCGGTCACCCGCCTCTGATTCTTTTCTACCATTTTCTCATTTCCAAGGAATTCAGTATTAAAAATATCTTTTTTCCTGTGTGTTCACTTCGATATGGAATACAAATTAGATGACAAGTATGAGTAACTGACAATTATCTCCACACCACACCCGAGTCTTCAATTCACGATCATAAACGAACCACTATAAAGAAATTATAAACATTTATACCGGGTACCAATGAATTCACAAATGAAGAGGATCCCTAAAGTGTTGTATTGCCCAGGAAACCCGTCACTGATGTTCTGTTGGAATGGAAATACAAATAAGTAATTGGTTTCTATTTCATTGAATTACAGACACCTGCTAGATTCATTTTTATGTCGCTACTGTTTTAACATACACAGAATCTTTAATAAAATGGCGAATCTACCAGATTTACGATCTCTGCACTAATAATACATTTTAAGTCTGCTTATAGGTTGCAAATTACATGTCAACTTTATTCATTTTTGTAAGTAGTAAGACATCGAGCTGATAGTCTAAATTGCCTGTGAATGTTTCGTTTTATCTCGAATTCCTCGTATGATTATATTTTCAAAGTGCTTTCAATGTTCGAAATTATAAAGCTCTGCATTCTGTGCATTTAAGAAAGATTGCATCACATACATTACTTTTATTATATATTTTTTAAAACAGTTTAGCATCCCGTACTTAACTGATAATGTAAATGGTGACGAATTTATATCCCATTCTATTAATCCCCCGCTTTTCAAGCAAAATGTGCAGAGATTCCTCCTTCTTCTATTCCTCTTGCCCACACACGGCACTAATGTGCTACAGGTCTTGTGGCCTTTTGTGTGCAGACCATATATATATAAAAATATATATTTGTACACTGAACATTTTCTATGTAAAGTTTAAATAAATCTTTTTTTCTAACGCTCACGAATAATAGTTTGAAAAACGGATAAAATTATGTAAATGTTTTATCCACAGCACATTTGCTTATAACTGACGAATGCTTTCAACGTAAAGTTAAGGAGACTATCTTTGTCTTCATTGCGATCCAAGGTTAACAAACTCAATTAACCTTCGGTAATTAAACCCGCATAAAAATTACTCGAGTGTTTTCTCAGATAACACTTGAATTTCAACTTCAATTTTACTGACTCAAGGTTGAAGCAAGATGCTTTTCATATTCCTCGCTGTCTGAATGGATACAGTAAAGAAAAACGTTCATGAGCAATATGTTCGCCCTGAGAGTGCAATGGGATTATACATCATTTCTTGAAATCAGGATGGCTTTAGGTCTTTTGTGTTTGTACAGATCCGTTTCATCATAGTCAGGAACATGTTGCACCAGTGGATTGGGATGTGTAGACGATTTTAGGAAATTCCTTGCTGCAAGAGACCGGAGGAAAGAGTATATACAGGGATGTCTGTATCCCGATGAAGTTCGAACAAACCATGGGGCGTTCAGAATCATACGAAGGCGCTTGTTTTGCACTCGCTGCAATTTGTCGATATTAGTATCAGCGGTGTGGCTCAATGCTGGTGAAGCATATGTGATTATAGGACGAATCATCAGTTTGTAGAGGAGCAGGTTGATTCTGGTGTGTAATTAACTGTTTCGTTTAATTAGGGGATAGAGCTGGGCGATGGCTTTTCATGCCTTTGCACACGAGTCCTTGATGTGGTGGTTGAAGGTTAGTCTTTTGTCCAACAGTACCCAAAGATATCTGACTTCTGTTTTCCAAGGATTTTTGGGGTTAAACAGGAAGATATCCCCTGTAGGAGATACCCTTCTTCTGGAAGGGATTTTTTTGGTGACTAATTGTGGACGAAGAGATCTGGTTAATATCACTGTGTATATCAGCGTAGAGGGTCAAGATAAATAATGACATTGGATTGTGTGGAATATCTGCCATAAATATCGAGAACAGAATTGGGTCCAGTAATGATCCTTGGAGAACACCAGCCAGAATAGGGCGCTTTGTGGATATAGTGTAGTTTATCTTGACCTGCATAAATCTGTTGCTGAGGTATGATTGGATGAACTCTACCAACTGCAGCCGGATGTTAAAAGCAATACGTTCGTGGAGCAGACCATAATGCTAACTTATTGAAGGCCTTGGCCGTATCCAGAAAAACATCTCCAGTAAGTTGATGCCAATTATTGCCTGTGGTCATATATTGAGTTAGTCTATGGATCTGTTGAGTGGTGGTGCTATGATGTTCACGGAATCCAAATTGTTCATTTCGGAGGATATTCAGCTTATTTACTATGGATTGGAGTCTGGTGAGGATGACCCTTTTGGCATTCTTTCCCAGGTTTGAAATCAGGCTAATGGTACGATAATTTTGCAGTAGATGTGGGACTTTGTCTGGTTTATGAATGGGAGTATATAAGCAGTTTTCCACAGGGAAGGGAAATATCGGAATCGTAATTGTGTTGATTATGTTGGTAAGGTGAACAATGGCTCTGCGGGTTAGTAATTTAATAACTTTATTGGTGATACCATCTTGTCCGTGCGGTTGGCCTAGTGGCTTTGCTCTTCGCAACCGAAGAGCATATGCCTGGGGAAGAAGTGTCCCGGATTTGATTCTCGTCGAAGACGTGAGGAACTTGAGGATCTTCTTCAAGCATAGCCAAGTTAGCCGGTCTTGGGGGCGGGAAGTAGGGTTTTTTCATCCCGCAAGCAGGCAAACTGGCCCAGTGAACATATGCTTCTACAGTCAAGAATATATTTCCCCCCAGCGGCAGACTAGGCGACAAGTCGGTTGGGAGTGGTACTAACAAGAAGTCGCATCTAAGTAACACGCGGACCCTGCATAAGAAGCGGGGATAACGCGTAGTGAAAGAAGATTGGTGATGCCATCTTGACCAGGAGCTATTTTGTTGTTAACCTTCTTCATGATCTCGTAGATTTCTGCTGGTGAAGTAGGGACGATTTGATTAGTACAGGCATCAGGAAGTTTTAGCACGTGTCTCTCAGGACGATGAATTTTATTCAGGTGGTTGAAATTTAAGTTTTCATAAACACTGTCCTTCTAAATTTTTTCAAATGGTTTCTGCCTTTTCTACATCCGTGTGCACAAGGTCCAGTTCCGATTGTAGAGGGGTTAAGAGATTTCTTTTCTTTTAGGGTTACACGGTGATCAGCATTCATTTTAAAAATTTTATGGAATTTACAACCGTGTTAAAAAAAAATTTTATTATCCCGACGTTTCGATCTTCACATGAAGATCATCATCTGGAGCGTACATAGTCCAATAATAACAACTGTTGTTGTTATTATTGGACTATTTAAATTATCATTATTATTACAGAGCTGCCGAGAACACCTGACGTTTTGTATTTTTTTCCGTTTTCGAGCTTCCAAGAATACTGTAGTCGTACTATAAAACGTTATATTACTAAAAAAATGAGAATTTTAAATCATTTTAATTCGAGCTTTCTAAATAAAAGAAAATGTTTTCAAACAATTATGTTTAGTATATAGTATCAGCTAACGCCTTTTTATTCTCGTATGCGGGGAGTAGGCGAGGCCATTTAGCCCTATCTAGCTTTTGAAGACTGAGTGGGCAGTTCAATCTCCACTGGTACCAATCAGAGATAGATGGCCCAAGGCTATCACTAATTAAGCGGTACACAGTGAAGAGAGACGGCTCAAATGTGCCGCCATCTCGTGGTCCCTAACCCTAACTGTATATAATATTACTTACTTATTTTTTTTATAGTACAGAAATACTCACTCACGATATGTCCGGTAAGAAAAGAAATCTCAATCACTCAACCCAACTGCTAATGAATTTTGATACTTATTAAAATAAAATAACTGAATGCATGAAAGAAAGCAGTGAATGATGACCATAGTAATAATATCTTTATATTTTTATAGTTAGATATATTATGTACTTAAAATTAATTTTATAAATTCTGTTATTAATTAATTTTAATCTTTTTTATGCAAATATTATGCCAATATCTTTAAAAATATTACCACACCTTTCTCAAATTACAATAACTTCGATATAAGTTGAAACTGCACAAACAGAGCTTTAATAGGAATCAGTCGACCGTGAGATGCGGTGATTGATTCATTCAATCCAATACCCTTGGAGGGTAATGGATAGCAATGCTGTAGCTAATGAAGCTCTAACTGAGGCTCGGATTGCTGTTACCCTTCTGCCATGATCAGAGCTTTAGTAATAGCTCAATAACGTTCTCCCTACACTGTCCGCTACAGCTAACGGGGAATATGAAAAGCATTCTTGCTTCGCCCCTTTAAGCCAGTCCTTATAAGGACTATAAGGATAAGAGCTTTAATAGCTCAATAACACCTTATCCCTACACTGTCCTCTACAGATAATGGGGAAGATGAAAAGCATTCTTGCTTCGCCCCTTTAAGCCAGTCCTTATAAGGACTATAAGGTCTTAGCTGAGATTCACACAGATGCAGATAAGGCAGCAGTCATACTAAAAAATCTTGAGGATCAGGGCAAACCTTCTTATAACAATTTAGATTTCAATCATCTCTACAAAATCCACAGATAGGTCAGGCATGCACTAAACCTCCCAGACACCAGTGCTGACCATATTACACCCGCATCACCTGTTGATTTATATGATATTATTAAAAAACTTAAGAACAATAAAGCTCCTGGACCAGACAACATCTCAAATAGGGTGATCAAGCTGCTGCCCCGAAAAGCTATAGTGCACCTGACCAGTATAATAAATGCAATCTTAAGACTTCACTATTTTCCTTCCTCCTGGAAACTGGCTGATGTGATTCCTGGCTTATGTATAAGAATATACATAAGCCAGGAATAAAAAAGACCCACACTTACCGCAGAATTATCGTCCAATCAGTCTCATCTCCAATCTGGGTAAGGTTGCAGAGAAGGTCATCCTCTCGCGACTCCAAACCTCAGTAAATGATCTAAACATCCTCCCTAAAGAACAGTTTGGTTTTCGACAACACCATAGTACTACCCAGCAAATCCACAGAATTGTCGAATACATAACCACCAGCTACACTGGCACCAGTGCACAGGCGCTGTTTTCCTAGACCTATCCAAAGCATTTGACAAAATCTGGCTTTTTGGACTCCTGCACAAACTTATCTCAGCCGGTACCTCACTAAAAATGGTTCATTTAATCCATTCATATCTTCAGAATAGATCAATGCAAGTAACAATTAACGGTTCCACATCCTCCCAGCGCCACAACTTTGCTGGAGTGCCGTAGGGATCTCTACTGGCTCCATTGCTGTTCTCTATATACATGTCAGACATCCCGCACAATCCGATGACTTCCATTTTGGCCCTGTATGTGAACAATACGGCAATACTAACCAGATCTCTCAGACTTCATCTCATTACCAGAAAGCTTCAAGAAAACATCCTAAAGCTGGAGGGCTGGTTCTCTAAGTGGAGATTGGAAGTCAACTCCCAGAAAAGCTCAGCTGTTCTCTTCTCAAAAAGGCCAATGTCTCCTGCAGGAGATGAGTTACTATTCAATACTAAAATTCCCTTGCAGGCAGAAGCAAATTACCTGGGTGTGATTCTCGACAAAAAGCTATCTTTTAACCACCACATCAATCAAGTCTGCGTGCGCAAAGGCATCTAAAGCCATAGCTCAGATCTATCCGCTAATTAATAGAAATAGCAAGCTCAGCAACAGAATCAAATTACAACTATACCAGATGACAATTCGTCCTATAATCACCTATGCCTCTCCGGCCTGGAGCCACGCCTCTAATGCTAACATCATCAAAATACAGCGAGTGCAGAACAAGTGCCTGAGAATGATTCTGAACGCCCCGTGGTATGTTAGAAACAACCAGCTCAACATAGACATAATATTGCCTATATTCTCTCTTTTCTACAATCCTTAGCAACCAAGTTTTTCCTAAAGCCGTCCACACATCCCAATGATTTAGTTCAACAAGCTGCAGCATACGAGGCAACGGACATATTCAAATATAGAACACCAAAAGATATATTAGCCTCCTATAGCGATGCATAATCTCCATGCCCACTCAGGGCGAGCAAACTGCTCGTAAATTTTACCCCCTCACTGTAACCACAACAGATAGCGGAGAATATGAAAAGCATCTTGCTTCACCTCTAAAGACATAAATGTCAATTGCCAATTGTCTTAGCTGAGAACGGTAGCACATGGTCACCGATTCAAATATGACTGTTGACTATTCTACTTCTTTTCAGATTTCGGATTTAGGTTAGATGTTATTCAGTGGTGTGTTACGAATTCGGATTGGATTTAGATGCAATTTGATTGATATAGATGCAGTTTGATATATATATATATATATATATAGAGAGAGAGAGAGAGAGAGAGAGGTAAGACTTTGATTTAAATGCAATTTAGGAATTGTAGTGAATTCTGTAAAAGAAAATACATCGTTGGATTTTAAGGGTAGCTATCGCAGAAAGCAAACTTGTGAAAAACTTTACCAGGTGTATTCGATACAAAGGAGTGGTTTTTGATTGAGATTCGCTCAGCGAAAGGTAAGACTTCGCTATTCATTTTCCAGTCTTAGTAATTGACCTACCCCTATCAAAACCTACTAGACGTAATTATGACCGAAATAGACACCGACGCCCTCATAGAAACACTAGACAAAGGACTGGCGCTAAGCCTACTCAAAAAATTACCAAAAAAATTTGAAGTGGAATGGCCAGGTTACTTGAACCTGTACTGCACAACGAGGGACGATGAGGAAAGCAAGGATACTGCTAATACAGAGAAAAAACTGGATTTGGTGGTCTCCAATCCCCTCCCCCACAGGAACAAGGAGAGACCCACCCGCGGAAAAAACGCAAAACATAGACAACTGAACCACCCACAGATGAAGGTATGGAGGAAGACGAACACAACTCTGACCCTCCTGCCTCCACTAAAGAGAAATTGCCCCAATTATCTTAAGAGAAAAGAACAGGTGGACGGAACGGAACTAAGGGCCACTATGGTCTACAGGTCTACAGATGGCATACACAACAGCAAAGAATTTAGACGATGGCATGAAAATTCAGCCTGCCACTATAATGGACTACCGCAGATTCAAAAAGGAGCTAGACAATAAAGGTGTACAATACCACACCTTCACCCTCAACTCCGAGAGGAGCCTGAAGGTGGTTCTCTGTGGAGTATCAGAGCACATACATGCAGAAGACATAGCCGCCGATCTCTGCTACCAAGACATACCACCCATCATGGTCAGCAGAATGACCGGAGCAGACAAAAGTCCGATGCCACTCGTCTTAGTAGAGATCCACTAGGCATACAAAAACATATATGACCTAACATCAATTTGCGGGCTAAAAATCAGCTCAGAACCGCTAAGAAAAAGGACCTCATCAGAACAATGCCACAGGTGTCAAAAGTATGGTCATGCCCAGAGATTATGTAAAGCTGAATACATATGCTTAAAATGCGATGAGAGCCACCCCACAAACACCCTCACCAAGCCAAACTCCACCCCAGCTAAATGTGTAAACTGCGGAGGAACGCATCCAGCAAACTACAAAGGTTGTATACAACACCCAAAAAACAGACGATCTGCTCCCTCTACTAATCTACAAAAACCAGTAGCAGTAGTCCCAGCTCCTCAACCCACCAGAGGTCGACAAAACACGATACAGAATCAACTGCCGCAACCAGAAGACCCAATCGAAGCAAACCACAAACGGCAAGAGAAGACCTACGCAGACGTAATCCACTCAACAAAGGCCACTCAGGAACAATACCACCCAAATTTAGCAGCCATCATTACAAACTCCCTCGCAAATATGCTGCAAGACTTCAGCAAATCTCACCACAGATCGGAATCCAGAAAAAGATTTCTACAAGAAACCCAATCCATCCTAGCAGCTCTCATAAATGCATAAAAACAAAAGCACCCCAGTTTTCCTACAGATCATCATTTGGAACGCGAACGGACTTAGAAAAAAGATTCTGGAACTCCAAGAATTCACATTGGGATAGAACCCAGACATCATCCTAATAAATGAATCTCACTTGAGACCAGCAGACAACCCCAACGTTAGTGGATACCTCCTCCACAGAAACTGGGAAACTAACACTTTATTCAGCTTACAACCCTCCATTAAAGAATCTACTACATTCAGATGCTGTCCTGGGCAATAAAGAATAAGTCATCATTGCTGGTGACCTAAATGCGAAACACCCTGCATGAAACAACAGAAACGGCTACACCCTCTTCAGCTACTCCAGTTCAAGCTATGCAGTGGTGGCAGGCCCCGCACAACCAACACATCACAATACGTATGGCACGGCTGCCATACTTGACATTGCTATCCTACAAAATATTAAGCTACAGTATAGCCTAGATTCTTTAAACGAGCTGACATCCGATCACAATCCAATCCTGCTCCAGCAGGGAAAGCTAGAAAAACTGCTGCCTCCCACCACTCCTTCATCTCATGGAAAAAACTACCAGAAGTACTATCGGAACACATTGGACCTGTCCCTCACATCAGATCCATAAAAGAAATTGAAAATGCTGTTGAAAGCCTGACCCAGCAAATCAACACAGCCATAAAGGCTGTCTCCTCTACCAAAACCACTCCTAAGCCAAACCGACTACTCGAAGACATCATGGATTTAATTAGGGACAATAATAAAGCAAGGAACATGTACCACAACTCCCGTGCACCTCATGACAAAAAGATCCTTAACAAACTGAACAATGAAGTTAGAGAAGCACTTAAAGCTCAGAGGAACGAAACATGGGAAGCCAAACTAGCCTCTATATCACCCGGCGAACACTCCATCTGGAACATATTAAGAAGTCTCAAACAAAAACAAATCTCTTCCCCCACTCAAGTCAGACATTGGACTAGTACACACGGACGCAGAAAAAGCTGAAGAGATATCAAAGAACCTAGAAAAACAGTGTAGCCCTACATACCACAACTTAGACATCAAGCATGTCTATAAAATCCACCTCCATATCAGACATGCACTAAAACTCACCGACACCCGCAACAACAAACCTACAAGCATCTCACCAGCGGAAATCTATGAAGTTCTAAAGAAGCTAAAGAATAAAAAAGCCCCTAGCCCAGATGGCATAACAAATAGAATAATTAAACTGCTGCCCGAAGAGCTGTCGTACATCTCACCACCATAATCAACGCCATGTTCCGATTTAATTATTTCCTCAGCTATTGGAAAGTTGCAGATGTAGTCCCCGTGCATAAACTAGGTAAAGATCCACACATGCCTGAAAGCTATCGATCCATTAGCATAATCTCAAACTTAGGCAACATTGCCGAACAAATCATCCTCTCCAAACTCCAAGCCTCAGTAAACGAGTTAAATATCCTTCCAAAGGAACAGTTTGGCTTTAGACAACATTACAGTACTACTCAACAAATTCATTGGATAATTGAGTACATCACCACCGGCTAAAATTGGCACCACCAGCACACTGGAGCATTCTTCCTCGACATAGCAAAAGCTTTTTATAAGATATGGCACTTCGAATTACTACACAAACTCATCTCAGCAGGCATACCATCAAGAATCGTCCACCTAATTAAGTCTTAACTCC
This sequence comes from Typopeltis vanoorti, assembly GCF_054136105.1. Taxonomy (NCBI): domain Eukaryota; kingdom Metazoa; phylum Arthropoda; class Arachnida; order Uropygi; family Thelyphonidae; genus Typopeltis; species Typopeltis vanoorti. The sequence continues at coordinate 151,336,190 of NC_143555.1, forward strand.
AGGATAGACACATAGAAGTCAAAATAAACGGTACTGTTTCAAGTCAGCGACGAACCTCAGCGGGAGTTCCCCAAGGTTCCCTACTGGCACCGATCTTATTCTTCATATATATGGCAGACATCGTACACAACCCAATGTCAGACATCTTAGCACTCTATGCGGATGACACTACAGTACTTGCCAGATCTCTACAACCACATCTCGCTACTAAAAACTGCAAGAAACCTACTAAAACTAGAACAATGGTTCTCCAAATGGAGATTACAAGTAAATCCCCAAAAAAGTATAGCGATACTTTTCATCAGAAGATTGGCAACTCCCAAGGGGGACCTGTATCTATTCAACACCAAAATCCCCTGGCAAGCAGAAACAAAATATCTTGGGGTAATTCTAGACAAAAGATTAACGTTCAACCCTCAAATCAAAGCCTTATGCGCGAAAGCATCTAAAGCCATCGCACAACTTTACCCTCTAATAAATAAAAAACGTAAAGCTAAATACCAGAATCAAAGTACTCTTCTACCTGCTGACGATCCGCACCATAGTGGCATATGCATCTCCAGCCTGGAGCCACACATCCAACACTACCATCCTCAGGCTACAGAAAGTGCAAAATAAGTGTTTGCGCAGGATCTTGGATGCAACGTGGTTTGTAAGGAACGTCCAACTGCATAGAGATACAAACATCCCTTACATATACTCCTTACTACTAACTACAGCGGAAAAATTCTTCTCAAAGATCTCTACACACTCTAACGATCTAGTTAAACAGGCAGCAAACTATGATGAAACTGACCTCTTCAAATACAAGAGGCCAAAAGCCATCCTAAATACTAGCAACAATGACTCATCTCCGTGTCCGCCCAGGGCGAGCTCACAGTTCATAAATCTTTCCTTCAATTCGTCCTCCCTATCAGAAAATGGGGAATAAAAGCATCTTGCTTCACCCTTCTAGCCAGTGATGTTATGTTATGTTATGTTATGTTATGTTCTTAGCTGAAATTTATGCACGTGACACGGCTATACTAGCCAGATCCCGCCAACCACATCTCGTAACCAAAAGACTACAAGACACCATCCTGAATCTGGAAAAATGGTTTACAGACTGGCGACTACAATTAACACTTTCATTGCCAAGCTGAAAATTGGAATTTCGTGTGGTGGAGAGTAAGGGATGTCAAAAATATTATCAGCTACACAAATAAACTGGTTTAAACATCACCTGAATGAGAAAATATTGTTGACAACATGAAGAGCTATCCCATAATTCAAGTATACAAGGCAACAACTAATTCACAAGATCATGAGATTGACAAGGCATGTAAACAATTGGAGGAACTTATAAACCAGTTAAAGATAAACGCAGTTTAATTATAATGAGTGAGTTCAATGCAGTACTTGGTGATTAGCATATAAAATGTTAGGTTTATCAAATTACAAGTGCGGAAGTCTTTGATTAAGTATTAAATACTTAAATAACGAACGAAATAAAGCAAGGAAAAGAAGACTGTAGGAGGCAAGTAACAACATCGATGACTAAGATAGTCAGTAAGATAAGTTAGTAAGATGGATAATTATCCGTATCAAGTAATAACTCTGGGATTAGTTATTGAACAAACAATCGAATTGCAGAGGCCTACGTTCGGGATTCATTGATTATGAAAATGCATTGGATAGTGTAAACAGAGAAGTAATTTGGAAATTAATGATATTCCAGATAAAACAACTAATACAACCTGAGAAAATAACTAATATAGTAAAAGCATATGCCAGTTATAAAATCGCCATGACTTGAAATGGGAATTTAACTAAAGAAATAAAAACAACAAAAGGTGCCTGCAATGCAGGGCTGCATACTCGCACCTGCAATCGTCTCAATTGCAATAGAGTGAGTGATGAGAAATACATCAGATGAAAGCATCGACATACAATGAAGATGGACAAATAAAGTAAGTGTTATATCTCAAAGGAATTTCATTAATTTAAACCTGTGGGAGTTTAAAAATAAATCAGAAGAAAAACCAAAACAATGAGAATTATCTCCAAACAAAACCTAACACTCAAAATTATAAAAGAACTAGAAGAGATATAAATCTTTGTTCATCTAAGATCAATCAGTTAGCCACCCTCCTATCCATCTTACCAACCCTATATTCATCCCCATGTGCTGCAGTTTATTGATTAGAATTCCATGGGGGTGTCCTGTCAAAGACCTTAGCAAAGTTCAACAGTGTCACTGTGAATCCATCAACCTTATCCAGTTCAGCCATCACTGTATTAAAAAACGTGAGCAAGTTACTGAGGCATGATCCACCCTTCACAAAACCAGGCTCTCCTCCATACAATATCCCATTTTCATCTATCCATTACTGTATTTTGCTCTTGAGTAATATCTCCAAAACCTTGACAACAATTCCTGATATGCGGATCGGTCGGTAATTTGCAACAGCAGTCTTGAAATCTCCTTTATGCAATGGAATTATTTTCTCCTCTTTCCACCCCCCCCTCGGGACTAACCCAGATCTGAGATTTTAATTAAACAATATGATCAAGGGAACCGACAATTCCTTTGCCGCTTCACGTAAGACTCGAGCTGGTATACCATCCAATCCCACAGATGTATTTACATTAAGGTTCTGTAATACGTTATTCACCTCGATTTCATTCATTTCAATTCTTGTATATCAGGCATTCGTTCTCTCATTCCTGCAATATCACCACCTGGATGATATACTCTTGCAAAGTATTCGCTTTGTAATTCTTTTATTTCTTAAAAGAACTCCCAGTTCTTTTAAGAAATTTTATATGAAGGTTTTCCAATTTTGAGAAGCTATTTAATTCGATTGATTGTGTAATGATTATTTATATAATCATTACACAATCAATTTACAATCAATTTACACATTACTTATATAATGATATATATAAGTAATGCTTCCAGGGTAAGGAATGGCAATGCTATAGCAAATGAAGTTTTAACTGAGGCTCGATTATTACCGTTACCCAGCCATGACTAGAGCTTTTAGCTCAATAACACCCCATCCACACAGATTTTCTTCATTCAGATAACGGGATAAAGAGTCAAGGACTCAGTCCATCTCTCAGTTCTTTTAAGAAATTATATATGAAGGTTTTCCAATTTTGAGAAGCTATTTTATTCTATTGAGTGTGTAATGATTATAAATGAGCGAAGAATAGGTTTTCCGTACCTCTAATTCAGAGAAAGTAATATTATGCTAGCAGCAAAATTGCATTTAAAAACAGACGCGCAGAACAGGAATTGTATCCCCATCCTCAATTTAAAACAGAGACCTGCAGACTCTGAGCAACTGACCAATCAGGAAATGATGAAAACAGAAGAAAATTATCATGAAAAAAAAAAGGAAATAACAAAGACTAAACAAAAATAAGCAATGGTAAACAAATAAACTAAAAAAAAAACAAGAAAACACTATCAAAGAAAAAGTAATTTAATATAAACGAAAGCAATCACGTTTGCACAAGAGTTGGTTTTCGTAAATGACATTAAGAAAGATGTGACTGTTTCCATAGAGTCATTTTCTTCGCTCTTTTCAAGCATCTCATTCAATTATATTGCACCATGATGGGGATGGAAAGACCTTTCATGAGATTTTGCTAGTTAACTAGTCTACGTTAACCTGATCTGCGTTTAAGAGAAATAATTATATAAATGACTAAATAAACGTAATTCCTTTTTCATTTCCTGACGAGAGCAAGTCACGATATTTTAGAATCATCTGGTGGAAATAGGCAGGAAGGCGAGAGTGCTTTTTCACCACCATGCTGAAAAACAAATACAAGAATGCTGCACGCTACTCCCCCAATTCACATTCCTAATCTGGTAGTATAAGGAATGGTGTTTAAATGTTGAGCTTGTTGGATTAAACAGATGCGTTTAATCCCACAACTCAACATTTAAACAAAATCGTCGACACTAACAAAATCATAGGAAAGTTTCATCGTTGGTTTCTTTCTCTCCTGCTGTAACCATTTAAGGAAGGTCAAAAATCAGGCCATAGACCATCACTCCATAGTGAACAGCAACAAGAGTCTACAGCTCTTTGCTCTTGTCTCCATCCTTTGCTTTTAAATCCAAATGATCTCTAACAGGGACTGATATTAATCACTTCACACAACTCTTTTCTAGTCATTTGGAACGTGATGCTGATATTCCTTCGTCTAGCTTCGTCTTGCTCTTAAGCAGATACATAAGAAAGCTAGCAGAGTAACAGTTTTCTTCCGATCTATCGAAGAACTTTCGTGATATGTTTTTTTTTTATAAAAAGATATCATAAAAAGATATCACAAAAAAAGATATCCTTCTGTGATATCTTTTTTATGTAATTTCGTAAAACTTAACTTTCTTATGGTAAGGGTTATATTCTGTTTTGAGAACTTTATGGTATCTTTATTTATGATATCTTTAAAATGATATCATATAAAAAGATATCTTTCTGTGATATAAAGCTTACAAAGTGTGTGTGTGTGTGTGTGTGTGTGTGTGTGTGTGTGTGTGTGTGTGTGTGTGTGTGTGTGTGTGTGTGTGTGTGTGTGTGTGTGTGTGTGTGTGTGTGTGTGTGTGTGTGTGTGTGTGTGTGTGTGTGTGTGTGTGTGTGTGTGTGTGTGTGTGTGTGTGTGTGTGTGTGTGTGTGATTAGCTCGGTAATCACACACAAGCTGCACCCAGCTAATCGATCCAGCTAGTGCTAACCAGATTCAGCTGAAGCCAACATTTCTGATCATTCTGATGCTTGTGTCACATCCATCCATCCTACTTCCTTCAGGCTGATCATTCTTTCATCCAGATAGAAAAATTAATTCCATGGTTTTCTGAAGTTTCGTATATAAATTAGTTTGGTCGTAAATTCCCTGCAGAATGGGAACGAGTACTGCATATCAGATTACAGTATTCATAGGATTTTGTGAAGATTTTCATACAATTTTATGAAATCTTCTTTGCTACATGTTTTGGAGTTCGAAACGTTTTGGGTGTGTGTATGGGGGATGTTCTTAAATAGATTTGTGCCTTGATCTACAGGAATTTAATAATAAAGCATATATCTATTATTTTTTCCCGATAATTATAAAATATGTAAGGAGGTTTGCTTCACCGAATGCCCTCCTTGGTGAAGAAATACTTTCGTTTCTCTCTCTCTCTCTCGCCACTAGATTATGGATTCAGATCCAATTGTACGAATATAGAAAGACAAGTGTGAGAGGATTGTTGGTTTTTTTGGCTGGCACCAATGACCTGAGAGGTTATGTAAAAAGGTGGGTTTGAAAGAGACAGGCTTAAAAGGAAAGAGCGAGACGATGAAGATTTTAAGTCTACTTTAAGAAGGATGACGATGTGAGTAATGAATCAAGGTTGTACGGAATCAGTGATGTAGAGTTTGTGGACCTATCAGTTGTGTTTGACACGCGGAAAGATTTGTATAAGGCTGTTGAACTGCACTTCGATGCATTCTGAGTTAGATGTCTAGAAAGAGCTTTCCCCCCGAAGGTGTGGAAGTGTTAATCCGGGAAAATTGAATTAACGCTTCCAGACCTACGCTTCCGACATTTTGTTCATTCACACAATTGGCCAATTGAGCAGAGCAGCGTCCATTAACGTGTCTGTAGAAGAGGCAGAAACAACGTCTATGAGAGAAGGTTTGAAGTGGGTCTGTGAGAGAGCGATCATTAATTAGCCGGATTTCCCTCTTCTGGATAGAATCGGGCAATCTTAGAGAGGATTTTGGTGCACCACCCCAAATATGAGAGCAATATTTCATGGCTGTGCTGATTTGGGATTTGGATAGAGTTAGCAGCTGTGAAATGAAGTGGTATCTTGTACGAAAAAGTATTCCAATTTCTTCGGCAGCTGCAGAAGCTACAGTTGAAATGTCGTTGTGCCAGAAAAGATCGGAAGTGCAGGTCAGTTCAAGAAGGGAAATCTGATGGAGCTTGGATATAACAATATTACTGAAGAAAGGGGGATGACATGAGAGCTCTTTCTTGCGAGATATCAGACAGGACTGAGTTTTGGTGACATTAAGGTTCACAAGGCTGTTCTTTCCCCATTGGAGCTCAGGTCACTAGTCAGCGTAGATCTGGAGGATTCGAATACAGCAATCCCTCGATTAATGTGCATCCGTTTAGTGCGTCATTTGTTTTCTACACCTAACGATTATTGCGCCTGTATACATCTTAAAAATAAACGTTACAGAATTAAAAAAAAATCAAATCTCTACATTTTTTACGGCTAACTATTTAAAAAAAATCACCAACCCATATGAAATAATTTAGTTGCCGGTTTAAAACATTTTACAAAGTTGTTTTTTAATTGCATACAACACTATTTCCATGCACACTATGTTCTAGATTTACAGCCAAAATTTATGTCATCCGCTAATTACATAGCATTTTGATGATCATATCTCGGCCTCCTTTGCAATTGTTTTCTTTACTTTATTTTATTTTATATTAAAGTATTTTCCCAATCTTTAATCATGAGTAAAAGAATTAGTGAACAAAAAATGGAGGTGTGAAAAAGATTCAAAATGTAATACCATTGGAAGAAAAATTTGAAATAAAGAAAAATTAACAAGGCGAGTCCAGAGCAAAGATAGGACAAGAACACAAAAATGGGCGAATCAACTATAAGAGCAATTTTAAGCAAAGCTGCTGAATACAAAGAGAAAAGTAAGGCTGCTTCGCGTTCATCATGCATGCACTCGAAATCAAAGTATTATAATTTTTTATTTATTTCGTAGGATGATTCAACGGCCGTTAAGCCCCTTTTACGGGAAGGTACGGCACCACTTCAAACCCCCTATTTTTTATATGGGCTCGGGACCGGCATAGCTGACAATTCAGACCTATGGCTGGAGGGAATGTCTTAGGTATTCCTAACTGTATCCGTGTGTGTTTATGGGGTCGGTTTTCCTGTTTCCGGGATGAAAACCGCAGCTACACTGGGGAGAAAAACCCTGCTGTCCACTAAAATGACCGGCTAACTTGGCTATGGCTGAGGAAGACCCTTAAGCACCTCTCGTCGCCGACGGGAATCGAGTCTAGGACATCTCTTCCCCGGGCATATGGTTGCGAAGCGCAAAGCCACTAGGCTAACCCTGCAGACAGTATTGTGTATGATTGAATTAGAGAGACTTCTTTCTACATGGATCGAACACTGTAACTAAAAATGGATTCCACGCTAGTGCTGGGGGTGGTTTAAGCGTTTCAAAAAGAGAAATAGCCTACATAATGTTCGAAACATAGGCGAAGCTGCAACTGCAGATAAGGAGATGGCCGTAAATTATCCAACGATTTTGAAGATAATTGTGGAAGAAGGTGGCTATTGTGACCAACAAATATTTAATTTTTTTGAAACCGGCCTTTTTTTTGGAAGCGAATGCCTTCCAAGACTTTTCTGGCCAAATTAGAGAAATTTCAGCCTGCTTATAAAGTCGCAAATTCGAATGGAATCACTGCTAGCAAAATGCGGACACATTCCGTATGGAAGCACATTCTTCTACATTGCGCAAATGATTTTAGAGGCTTTTCAAATGAATCTAAGTTAATTAAATCTGATTCTGAGGAATTGAGTGATTCCGATTTGCTAAATTTAGATACACAAAGCGGGAAGATCCTGAAGAATATGAAGAAAATTTAACCACTGACAGTCAGTCAAAAGAAATTTCACAGAAACAATTTAAAATATTTTTCGTACAATCGAAGTTTTTAAGCAGCAAGGCTTAGAGGCTGACCCTGGTGAAGAGAGAAGCAGTAAAATTTGCAAAAGTAGTAGAAGAGGCCACAAGGCCATACCGTCAGTTGTATGAAATAGAAACACATTATGCCCGTCAATATGTTAGCTGAATTCTTTGTTAAAAAGTAGAATAATAAATTTATATTCTGAATATGTTTTATTGTCTCTTTCAACTTCATGGTTTTCCTTTAACTAGGTCCTGAAACTTACCCTAATTCTTTTGTAAAAAAATTAAGGGTCAAAATAAAAATGTGAGAAACGAATTATACTTTTTCCCATAGGTTATTATATTCGATTAGTGCGTTTCGCTTAATGCGCCTGTTTTAAAGAATGCGTTATGCCCATTAATCAAGGGATTGCTGTACTTGATCACTGCAAAGTTTGTCGAATAAAAAGGAGGAATGGAGTGTGCTGTCATCAGCAAAGCTATGGATAGGATTGGAAGTCTGTGGGAGCAGGTCATTTATATACAAGAGGAAGGAGACTGCGTGAAAGGACAGAACCCTGAGGTACGTTTGCTTTGAAGGAAAAATCTGAAGAGAGCATAGCAGGTATATCAGCCATTACGATACACACACACACACACACACACACACACACACACACACACACACACACACACACACACACACACACACACACACACACACACACACACACACACACACACACACACACACACACACACACACACACACACACACACACACACACACACACAGTTGACAAAGATAACACATTGGTCTCATACTGCGCACTGCACTTGCTAAATCCGTATATCCAAATAAACCAAACCAAGCGCGCAAGCACGCACGCACACTATTCCGTTTCTTGATTCATTTTGGTTTGAAATATCTCCGTTCAAATTCAATCTAGGACACTGAGAACCTTTCTCAGGCTTTTGAGCCTGATAGTGATTTTATCCTGTCTCATGAATATGGCAGAGTTTCGCATTATGCATAACAGACAAAGAATTCATTAGAATTAACAGATATACTATACTGATGACATAGTCAGTTGTTTTGACCATAAATTCCAAAAGAAATCAAAACCATAAACCAGGAGCCTTCTCGTGGAATGCCTCAGCTGCGCGACGTGCCGGATGGCCCGTCTGGCACAAACGTTTCTGCCGTCTTTCTGTCTTTAACGTGAGGAATTGCCAGCTCACCAGTGCACCTACGCACACGAGATTATCGCAGGGAATTGCTATCTAGCTATCATCGTTAGAATCCGATGAGAGGTGTGCTCCATTAATCTTACACCCTGCACAGTACTTGTTGGAACCATCCGCAGCGATGGTTCTGGCGATGATTGTCTCATTGAGTTGTTAAGGTTGATGAACCTGCCGACACAAAGAGACCTGTAATGATTGACTCTGTGAGATATCAATAAGAGATCCTTGGATAGGAGTAGGTGAGCTCATAGCTGTAGATGTAAGATAGTTTTAAGTTAGATGTAATCTAGGATAAGGAAAAGGATCAATAAATTGGGGAAAGAAGCTTCAATTGTGCAGAAAAGGTGCAAATTCAAGTGGCGATGAGCCCATTAGAACAGTGCGGCAGCTGCTTCCTACTCTGCGCCATTCAAGTGTGACGTGCGGGTCCCAAATCGTCTGCATTAATATTATTAACGCTTTTCCTTTCCTATCTTTTTCTTCATGTTTTGCTGCGGATTTATTGTATTTAGTTTTATGAAGATTGTAAACGAGAAACTTTGATCGTTTGTTGCCAAACAAGCACTGCAGATTGGGAAGGACTCCGACAGTAAAACTAAAAAAAAAATAAAATAAAATAAAACATGTGAACAGACGGAAGAAAAAAGAAATATTGGAGAAATTGTTCTTTCAGTGCAGAATTGAACGACCAATGGGCAGTTAAATAGATGCGTTTCATCATTTACTGAATGACTGAGCGAGCATAATTCCTTCCCTTCAGTGAAGGATTCATGCGCAATTTCAAATCATCCTCATCCTCACCTGATCATCGTGCTGCATCGGTGAGTCATCCTTCGTTCAGCATCTTATGCCCTATTGAACTGTTCGGAATCATCGTCGATGTCTATTTATTCAGCGAATGGCAAACTGTGGATTTTTGAATATTTAATTGCTGCGTATCCACAGACATAAAAAAAGCCTAATCACATTCGACTTTCATTTCTCCTCTGATAAGTACAGCGGCACGACGTAACACTGCATTATCTCGTTTTAAGAGATTTTTGCCCCTTTTACTCTCAGTTTTAGTTCTTTTAAATTCATAGTTTGCGTAATTAATTTTTTTTAATTATTCACGTTCTCCGCTATCTGACATGTAATTCAACACTCGGTTGTCGGTTCCTTATATTCAGCATTTTGAATATGTGAAGACCGTGATAGCTCTTATCATGACTTGAACCAGTTTCTTTACAATTTATACCTTTAAAAATTACGCATCAGTATGTCAGATTAATAATACTTCCTTAATTAAATAAATCCTATGTAATTATATCTAATTTAGTCTGCGTGTGATAAAGGAGTGGAGTTGCTCCGTTGCCAAATTCGCTTTGCTTTTTAATTAAATATAAAATCATAATATCGGTAAATATAAAAACATAACTAAAAATATATTAATACAAGCTAAATGCCACGGTTTATATATTGGGTATTCTATGTGTTTAGCCAATTTAAGGTTGTTGTTGTTAATAATTAAGTTTGTTGTTAATGTCACAGTTGTTGCGAAACTCTTTGAAGCAAAAGACATGATGCCGACCAAAGTTAAGAAACTCATCTAGTCATCTGGAATTTGTGAACCAATACTAAGGTACGGTACGCAAACACAGCGAGCAGTCACTTCTCTAATTTAGAAAAACTTCACCGAAGAATCGTTTCAGTGGTACATTAGAGACTCAACACACACACACACACACACACACACACACACACACACACACACACACACACACACACACACACACACACACACACACACACACACACACACACACACACACACACACACACACACACACACACACACACACACACACGCACGCACGCACGCACACACGCACACACACACACACACACACACACAAGGAAATAACCTAAGCTCTAATCGCAGAACTCAAAATCCTGGTATAAAGAATCTAAGACCACCCTACATACTGTTATGAAGACATTTCGATAACGTTTACCACAATAACAGACAAACGAACTGCATAACCAGACCAAACACAACTCACTTCACAACCAGATATTATAGAAATTTGTAGGGCGCAACCATGAGGGAGCATCTTATACTCACATTACTCAACAACTTGGGATATAATATAAAATATAAAAATAGTTACAGAACATTAAAAGCCGAACTATGGAAATTGTATCGGAACGCTTAGAACTGCAAGAGTTATCATCATCATATCACATAAAACATATTAACCACAGTAAAACTAAGAAATAGAAAATAAAAGAAAATAATCCTAGTGGCTTCAGAAAAGCTAACTCATGCTTCAAAGTCAGTGGATTACTCCCTTCATCATTGATCACCTCCATTTACTGCAAATAATAGCATCGAACTGATTTTCATAAATATATCATTTCCGTTCCATAAACCGCATTAGCGTATTGAATATAATAATATTCAATACACTATGAAAATAGAATATAATAAAACATTTATATTACTAAAATGTTAATAAATAACGAATTTACTTTGTGCTGTATGATTGTACGAAGTAGAAGGAAATATAATATTTTAATTGTAAATGTAAATACAGTGAATAATCACACTTTCTCAAATTTTGAATTAAAAAATGAACAACAACTTATATCATTCATTAATTTATGTAACTGTGAATTATATGGTAAATTATTACTGAGATTATCATTAATAATGGTAATACATGGATGATTATACCAACTGGGCTTATGCAAATTATGAGGATATTATTTAACCTTTGTACTGAACCACAAGTAGTAAAATGTAGTATTACTTTCTAAAAAATGTATTAATTGTACTTACTTTAACAGAAAAGTACTCAGCAGTGAAGCTTTTTCGCAAGTATTTAAAAAGGTGCAACTACAATTATTCTAGAAGACCAATACGGTTATCATTGATATTGTTATTAAATTTTATTATTGTTATTCTTTTACATATATCAATTATACCTATTGTAAAAAACGTTTGTATTATAGTGTTAGTTTGGTTTATATACTTTTGTGTACATATTATTTCATTGAAGGAGAATAATATTTATAAAATTATTACTACAGCAAGATCGTCAAACAAGAAGTGTGAAGTGCTACAAATGCCAAGAAGACCTAACGGGCGAAGAAAACCACGTAACATTGTAGGAACTGCCAAAGAAACATGCATTTTTTATGTTCAGGATTGTCCGAGACTACCCGGCAGCGAAAATCAAACAAGAATCGTGACGAGTGGAAGTGTCCCCATTGCAGAGATAACAAAGGAACGTCGCCTTCGACCGCAGGCGGAAAACAGCCAACGCAGAAAACAACCGCAGGCAGTAAACAGCTATCAACAACAGAGGGAATTAAAAACAAAGAAAACAACAACGGAAACCCAGGTGAGCCATCTTTAAATGCATTACTCGAAAATAGATTACAAAACCTAAAAGACTGTTTAATCGATTTTGATTGAGAACTATTTAAAAAACATACCGCACAAATTACAGAAAAATTTAACCAATACGAGGCATTTATTAAATTTAATAATAACTCGATAGAAGATATGTTACAGACCGTTAGAGAAATTAAAAATTGCGTCAAAGAGCTAATTGAAAGACAGCATAATTTAATTAAAGAGACAACGGACCTACGACAAGAACTAAACTCTCTAAAGCAACAGTATGAGCTCTCAAACCAACAGCAGCACAAAAATGACCTCCTCATAAATGGTCTCCCAGAAATAGCTACGGAACCTCTAAGAGACCTGTAATACAACTAAGCCAAAAAATCGGCTCCCCCATTGAACCAAGAGACATCCAGTCAGTGCATCGGTTACCACAAAAAAGGAAAAGAGAAAATAATACCCGTCCTTCTCCCGTCGTAGTGCGACTCACCAACAGCCTAACAAAAACTACACTTATAAAAGCTAGCAAGATTAAAAATCCAGTAGTAAAGGATCTGAAAGGAGACCACGACAACACCCCAATATACTTGTCTGAATACCTTACTCCACACTATCAGAAAATATTCTACCAAGCAAGGAAAGTAAAAACAGAAAACAATTACCAGTTTATGTGGATAAGAGACAGCAAAATATTCCTTAGAAAGACACAAGACTCAAAACAAATCGAAATAAAATCCGTAAATGACCTCAACAGGCTGTCACAATGAAAGGAATATTGACAACTCGTAAAGAAGGACCAGCACCCCAACCAACATGAATGCACACCATCAAGCAGACGTAATCACCCCGGAACATGATAACTGCCACATTCTGAAATCAATATCAGAATGGAAACAACTGACAATCCCCAAAAAGGACTACCTATTCTCCACATCAACATCAGAAGCATTCAAAAATACTGGCTGACCCTGCAAGCTTATCTGAAGGAAGATATAGACGAAATAGACATTTTAATACTGACTGAAGTATCCACGACAAACGAAGAGGCATCCTCCTACCAAATGCCACACTTCCAACAACACAAACACTGCAGACAAACAAAACGAGGCGGTGGTATAATAATATTTACCAAACATAAACTAGAAGTAATGATATAATCACGTAATCACAAGAAAGATATTTATTTAACCAAATATTTCGGTCTGGAAATAGCAGACCATCGTCGGTGGTATTACAAGAACAGTTTAAAAAATATACAAGCTAGAATACTAACAATAGATCGTTGAAATTAGAACATGCCGCGTGATGTTATATCACTAAGTATGAAACGAAATATTTTGAAGTAGAAACATGATTGAATTTGCTATTAAAAAAAAAAAAAAAAAAAAAAATTAATGGGTAATCTTGATTAGGCTTTCCCAGATTTTTGATATAGATATGCAGTCATTACGATTCAGGTTGGGATGATGGAGCAAGGCCTCCACGCTTTCCTTGAACAAACGTTCGAACCTATAACGGGATCTATGTAAGAGGCGCGTTTTGGACCAAAGGATGCTGTGGTCAGTTTCAATCCCGTGTTGAGCCAAACCAGACTTTTCAGGTTTATTGTGAAGAATGGATGATTGATGTTCTTGGATTCTTTTTTCAAGAGAACGTCCAGTCTGTCCAAAGTAAGAGAGATCACAGTTGCAAGGAATTTGATAAACTCCAGGAAGAGATAAAGTTGAGCGTTTGTCTTTAGGAGAAGGAAATTGAGAAGACAATTTGTTAATAGGAGAATACGTAGCTGTTAAATCATATTTCTTCAAAATTCTTGCGATAGGTTCTGAAATACCGGAGATATAAGGAATAGGTACTCGACGTATTGAATCTTTGTTGTTTTGTGGAGGATTATAAGATGTAAGAAGACGTTGAATACTTTTTTCAGAAAAGCCATTGAGTTTCATGTGTTGCTGGATAGTATAATCCTCCACAAAACAACAAAGATTCAATACGTCGAGTACCTATTCCTTATATCTCCGGTATTTCAGAACCTATCGCAAGAATTTTGAAGAAATATGATTTAACAGCTACGTATTCTCCTATTAACAAATTGTCTTCTCAATTTCCTTCTCCTAAAGACAAACGCTCAACTTTATCTCTTCCTGGAGTTTATCAAATTCCTTGCAACTGTGATCTCTCTTACTTTGGACAGACTGGACGTTCTCTTGAAAAAAGAATCCAAGAACATCAATCATCCATTCTTCACAATAAACCTGAAAAGTCTGGTTTGGCTCAACACGGGATTGAAACTGACCACAGCATCCTTTGGTCCAAAACGCGCCTCTTACATAGATCCCGTTATAGGTTCGAACGTTTGTTCAAGGAAAGCGTGGAGGCCTTGCTCCATCATCCCAACCTGAATCGTAATGACTGCATATCTATATCAAAAATCTGGGAAAGCCTAATCAAGATTACCCATTAATTTTTTTTTTTTTTTTTTTTTTTTTTTTTTTTTTTTTAATAGCAAATTCAATCATGTTTCTACTTCAAAATATTTCGTTTCATACTTAGTGATATAACATCACGCGGCATGTTCTAATTTCAACGATCTATTGTTAGTATTCTAGCTTGTATATTTTTTAAACTGTTCTTGTAATACCACCGACGATGGTCTGCTATTTCCAGACCGAAATATTTGGTTAAATAAATATCTTTCTTGTGATTACGTGATTATATCATTCAGTCTTATGTCGCAAGTATCCTTAAAACAACATAAACTAGAAGTAACAGAAATAAACTATAAATTAGAATACGCAGAAAACATATGCATCGAAATTAAAAACATCAAACAAGAAAACTCCCTGATATTAAACGCAATATACAGACCACCCAACTAAAGCACCACAAAATTCCTAGAAGAACTAAACAGATGGCTTTCTGCCACGAAAGTAGGCACCTCAAAATACTTGATAATAATAGGAGACATTAATATAAACATTAGGAACATAAATAACAACACAGAACAATACCTAGACCTATTATCGGCATATAACATAACCCCATCTATACAGTCGTATACACGAGAAGAGATAGTCGGAAACACAACAACCTCAACCTGCATTGATCATATAAATATAAGGGCCCCTCCAAAGAGCCACACAGCAGCCGTCATAACATGCAAACTAGCAGACCATTATTTCACAGCATTGCAGTTACACACTGAACCAGAACCCATAAAAATCACTGAGACTACAAAACAGTATCATAGCATTGTAAACGAAGCAATAGTGAACGATGAAATCAGAAAAACAGACTGGATGCAGATAGCATCTTTAGACTCTGCTGAAGCTGTATATAATAATCTTAAATTTAACAAAATATACAACAAAGCATTAACAAAAATAAAAATACGCCCCCAAACGAAACAAAATCCATGGATAACAGACAACATACTAACAGACATACAAAGAAAAGATGCCCTATAGAAACAACTTAAGAAGTCACAGAACAATATCGCTTTAAAAGCTGAATACAAAAGAAAATGGAATCTCCTAACAAGACAGATTCGAACGACAAAAAGAAACTATTACAGCAACAAATTAACAACAGCTCAGAATGACATAAAGGAAACCTGGCACCTGATTAATGAAATGCTGGACAATATACACAGAACCACTGCCACAGAAACAATAAAACACAGCTTTGCCTGCGACCCCAAATCCCTTAAACAGTTGGCAAACAACTTTAATCAGTACTTCGTGAACTCTGTCCAAAAGCTACAAGAAACAACCTTTCCCCACACACACGAACATTCTCCACTAGGTCCACGAGGCGACCCCAAATCCCTTAAACAGTTGGCAAACAACTTTAATCAGTACTTCGTGAACTCTGTCCAAAAGCTACAAGAAACAACCTTTCCCCACACACACGAACATTCTCCACTAGGTCCACGAGCAACCCAGTCGATGTGGTTCCCCACAGTAACAAAAGAATACTATCACTGGCAATTCAATAAATTAATCCTAACAAAGGACCGGGGATAGACGGAATCAGACCAAAAGACATCAAGAAACACTCAACCGACCTACTTCCAGTTATACAAAAACTGTTAAATAAAATCTTCGAAACGGGACAGATACCTGAAACACTGAAGACTGCATTAATCACACCCATACACAAACAGGGAAAAAGAAACATAATAAGTAATTACAGACTTATCGCCACGCTGCCTGTAATCAACCAAATCATGGAACGCATTGTACATCAGAAACTCTCCACATACGTTGAAAAATTTCAAATCATACCCAAAACACAATATGGCTTTCAAAAAAATAAAGGAACAGCAACACTCCTGGAAGATTTCACAGATCTAATAAACGCTGCATTGGATAAAAACAGAATAACATTAGTGGTCTTCATTGACCTAACAAAAGCATTTGACACACTAACACATAAAACCTTGTTAACGAAACTTACCCATATCGGAATTGGAGGTCGTCTACTCCATTGGTTTAAAGCATACACGAAAAACAGAAAGCACATCACACGTATAGGATCAGCACACAGCAAAGAGGTACATGTAACCTGTGGAGTACCACAAGGAGCTGTCCTATCTCCCATTCTATTTAACATATACACACACGACATAAGCCAACTCCCCCTAAAAAGTAAAATCTTCCAGTATGCAGATGACACGGCCATAGTATCCATTCATAACACTGCAAAAATCGCTTACAAAAATATGCAACACGACATCAATCAAATCACTAACTGTTTAACGAAAATGGCATATATATCAACCCTGGAAAAACAAAGCTAATGGTATTGAAAAACCACCAAACCCTGCCCATAGAAACTAAATATCTCACTATCAAACATTCATCCTCCTATACACAAAGTGCAGAACCTAAAATCACAACCATCACACAGGTGAAAACAACACGCTACCTTGGACTTCACTTCGATGCAGATCAAAGTTGGAATAGCCATACAAACTACCTACATACCAAGCTTAGGATAATAGCAAGCAAACGATACAGATTAAAAGACATTGCCCCAAACCACATAAAAATACTAATCTATAAAGCATTGTGTGAAAACATTTTAAGATATGCAATCACATCATACGCATTCTGCGCAGACTACAGACTTAACAGGCTACAATGGTTGCAAGATAAAATGATAAAACTGATATTCTGGGAACAACCCACTCTTATGCATGAATCATGGACAAAACACAAAATATTTAAGATGAAACAATTATGCCACTACACAGTCATGTTAAAACACTACTACAGCCCAACATATAGAGTAACCAGAACAACATATCAAATAACAAGACCACAGTCAACAAACTACATAACATATAAGTACAACAATCACCACGGCAAAGTCACCCGAAACTTCTACGTACGTGACATGATAAACAAACTGCCGTTCGACAACAGAAACCTAGGAACATACAGAGAGCTGAAACAGGCACTATATAAATATTATAGCGAGAATGAAAATTAGAGTGATTCCTGTTTCTCTCTCCTCCACCACACATACACACACACACACAAACCTACGACAACTCCCCTCTCAAAAAACTACCACTACAATAACACAAAGAAACAATCAACATGTCTAAATCCAACCCTATTTGCACATAAATAAAAAAAAGTTAAACTGTAATAGCAGTCAAAGTCTTTCAAGCACGCACCAACAAACAGTAAAATCAACATCTGGCTTGTGACCACTATAGAAACACAACCATGAAACCACCACCCTCTGTCATCTATTATCTTCCTCAGATAAGCTCTGCTAAGCTTCGAGGAAGAAAATTACTAACTTGCAAGTATCTTCTATACACACTTGTAATGCGTTATAAATATTATATACGTATAATTACTACAGCAACTATGTATGCAATTCTTCTGAGACATAAAAAAAAAAAAAAATTCTGTATAATCCTTATTGTAAATACTGTAAATAATGTTATTATTGTATGTAACTTATACTGAGACATAATAAAATGTAAAAAAAAAAATGTATTATTATTAAATTGTGTGTGTATGCTGCATTACTGCATTGTATCGTGAGTTGTGTGCACATTGGTGCCAATCCATATTTAGCTAGTTTAAAAAAATGTATATTCATATTTATAAAATGTACTCTGCATTTTGTATATCGAATTTTCGTACTGTACAGAAAAGATAATATGTTTTTCATTGTGTGTGTGCAGATACTCTGTGTGATAGTAAACCTTATCATTTTCATTGTAAAAACAAAAACAAAATTTTATAAAAAAAAAAAAAATTATTATTATTATTATTATTATTATTATTATTATTATTATTATTATATTCTAAATTCAAAAATTCTGTATAAACCTTATTGTAAATATTGTAAATATCATTATTGTATGTAATTTATACTGAGACATAATAAAATGTTAAAAAAAAATTATATCAATATCAATCAGATATTACTATTATATCAAAATCTTTTGAACCAAGCAAGAAATGAAAAAACAGAAAAAAGTATCAATTTTTATGGATCAAAGATGGTAAAATATTCTTGAGAAAGTCACAGACTTCAAAGTCTATACAAATAAAAAGCTCGGAAGATACAGACAGGTTGACAGAGTGAAACAAAACACTCCAACTTAGTTCAATAAGAAGATCTCAACACAATAAAAATGAATGTGAACCATCAAATAGATGTAATTACACCAGAATACATCAGTAATTGTACTTTCGAATCGCTTGAAGCATGGAAACAACACACAGTGCAAGCGAGAGGTCTCTCAATCTTGCATATCAACATCAGAAGCATCCGAAAACATTGCTTTTTGTTACAGGCTTATCTCAGGAATTACACTGATATTATTGATATATGATTCTTACAGAAGTATCCATAACTAATGACGAAGCGACTGCTTTCCAAATTCCAGGCTTCCAACAACATAGATCATGCCGCCAAACAAGAAGAGGAGTGGAATACTAATATTTATGAAACAAAAATTAATAGCAAAAGAAATGGCCTATCAGTTTGAGCATGCTGAAACCCTCTGCTCGAAATCATTAATACCACGAATACACAGCATCCCATAATACTAAATGCTATTTACAGGCCACCAAACCTAAACATGATAAAATTCTTACAAGAACTCAATTGCTGGTTTTCAAGCCAAGAAATATGCTCAACCTAACACCTAATGATAATTGGCGACATAAACATAAATATTGCAAACGAAAACCAGAACAACACTGTACAATACCTAGACACACTATCCATGAACAATCTAATACCAACAATAACATCATGTACTAGAGAAGAAATATTCGGAAATATTATCACTGCCTCCTGTCTAGACCATATAAACGTCCGAGCATCACCAAATAGTCACACTGCATCAGTCATAAAGTGCAAAGTAGCAGACCATTACTTCACCGCTCTAAACCTGCACACCAAGACAATACCCATGCAATGTCCCACAGAAGAAAAACGACAGAAAACAATAATAGACGAAGAAATAGTCAACCAGAAATAAGAAAAACAGACTAGGAACACCTGGCATCAGATTCAGCAGATATCTTATACACAACATTAAACTCACACTGGAGGAATATATAAGAAAGCTACAAAGAAAATCAGAATTCGTTCAAAAACAACACACAATCATTGAATAACACAAAACTAAATCCTAGAAATACACAGAAAGCACGCTTTATGGAAAGAATTAAAGCGATATCCAAATAACACAACTTTAAAAACTGAATATAAGATAACAAGGAATCGCCTTACAACACAAATCAGAAATGCAAAAAGAAGCTACTACAGAGACAAACTAACCTCCGCACAAAATAACATGAAATAAACCTGGCATCTGATCAATCAGATGCTAAATTGTGTTCCCAACACCGCTACCTACGAAACTATAAAACACAGCTTCATGAAAGACGCAAAACCTATCCAACAACTAGCAAATGACTTTAACCAATACTTTGCAGACTCCATCCAACACCTGCACAGAAATATTCCCCCAATCACAAAACGAGACCCTCCACTTGGACCACAATCAAAAAAGACATTATGATTCCCAACCATAAAAGAATCAGAACTTCTCTCTTTCTCTGCAATACATCAAATCAAACCAAACAAAGGCTCAGGAATTGATGGTATCACACCTAAAGATATAAAGCAACGTGCAACTAGTTTAAGTCCTATCCTACTAAAATTAATAAATAAAATATTTAACACAGGACAGATACCAAGTATGCTAAAGACCGCCATAATCACACCCATATACAAACATGGAAAAAGAAATTTAATCAGCAATTAGAGACCCATAGCAACATTACCAATTATCAATCAAATTATGGAGCGGATCATACTGAAGAAACTCACAGCATACACTGAGATCTTTCATATTATCCCCAAAACACAATATGGTTTTCAGAAAAATAAGGGAACAACATCTCTCTTGGAAGACTTTACAGACATAATTAATACCGCCTTAGACAAAAACAAAATTGCCATGGTAGTCTTTATTGATCTAACTAAAGCATTCGATTCACTTGCACATCAAACCTTGTTAGAAAAGCTGAGGCATGTTGGAATAGACGGGCCTCTTCACAGGTGGTTTAAAAACTACCTCCAAAATAGAAAGAATATCACACGTGTCGGGTCAAATCAACATAGAGAGCTACCAGTAACCTGTGGAGTGCCACAGGGAGCTGTACTCTCCCCAACTCTATTCAACATTTACACGCACGATATTAATCAGCTACCACCCAAAAGAAAGATATTCCAATACGCAGACGATAAGTCCATCCATAATAACGCAAGCATAGCCTAAACAAGTATGCAACATGACATAAATCTGATCATAGACTGGCTCACGAAAACCTCCATACACCTAAACTCAGAAAAGACAAAATTAATGATATTCAGAAATCCACTGACTCGACCAGTTGAAAACAAATATATAATCATCCAACATCCACTTTCCAACATAAAAAACATACAAAACAATCACTCAGGTTAAAACAATACGATACCTTGGAATTTACTTCGATGCAGATACAAACTGGAATAGCCACATAAACCATCTACGGAACAAACTGCGAACAATAAGTAGTAAACTACAGGTCAAAAGACATAGTTCCCATACGCCTAAAAATACTAATATACAAAGCACTATGCCAAAATATAGTAAGATATGCTATAACAACGTATGCTTTCTGTGCACCCTACAAATTTAGATTAATGTCGCTACAGTACAAAATGATAAAACTGATCTTTTGGGAGAGAAAATAACGACCATATATACATTGCAATGTCAGAACACAAAATACTGACAGCAAAACATTTATGTCACTATGCAGACTTGCTAAAACATTATTTCGATGCCAACTACAGGACAGTCAGAAATACATACCGTATAACAAGACCTCAGACAACTAATTATATCACATATAAATGCAATAATCACTACGGAAAGGCCACGCGAAACTTTTACATCCCAGACATGATAAACAAATTACCTTTTAAATACAGAAACCTTTCAAACTACAATAGCCTGAAAATAGCTCTAAGGACATACTACGAACAAGAAACACGCACCCAAAATACCATACAAATTTAATGAAACACAATATATTCGCTCAGGCTTCCAGTTCAGAGACGCATCAATACATTCCAAGTTATTGTGTGCGTGCGCGCGTGCGCGCGTGCGTGTGAGTGCGTGCGTGTCTGTGTGTGTGTGAGTGCGCGCGCGCGAATTTCTCAATCATAGATTTCGTAGCTTCCCAACACAGCAAAAAAAACCCATAAATAATAACCAACTGGTGTCATCCTGAAATAAGCTTACGTATAAGCTTCGAGGATGAAAGCAGAGAAATTAGTTCTCATCCAAGATGTAACCAAATGCATGTAATGTACGTATCACATGTAAACCAAAGTATGTAATGTATGTATTATATGTAAACAAATGTATGTAAAGTAAGTATCATATGTAAACAAATGTAAGTAATGTATCATATGTAAACAAATGTATGTAATGTAAGTAATGTATGTAATAACTGTAACAAAAGTACAATATAGAGTGATTATATCCATTGATATTGTATATATAGAGTTTAAAATTGCAAAGAAACATCTGCAATAATTATAATAATATTATAATAATATATGTTGTAAAAAGTTATTGTTATTATTATTATTTAAAAAAAAAAACTTTATGTACGAGAAAGTATTGAATAATAAAATGTTAAAAAAATTGTTATTATTATTATTATTAGGGCTCTATGAATACGCTTCCCCACTTCCAGTGGCGAATGAATTTTGCCAGCTGGAGACCAAACATTGCAGACCAAATAATATATTTTTTATTTCATAGAAATAATTCTTTATCAGACGCCTTTCACTTAAAAAAAAAACACAGATGCGGCCACTGATCACTTTACTAAACTTCTATTTCCATATTGAGATATATTTAAATAAAAATGGAGGATTTTGAGCGAGTACATTTGTTTGTGTGGAGAGTAGAGTTTAGCATAATTTGTTAAAATCAGACTTTGAAAGAAAGACAGAAAGAAAGATGTTAACGCAACCAATTTTATAATAGAAATTACAGAAGAAAACAAAATAAATAAATTTTTGTTTTCTTGTTTTCTGAAACACGCACACATACATTGTACGTGGTCATATATAAACTAAAAAAAAACTTAGCGCTTCTGTGGCATAGTTGAAGAAATCACAGGATACTCTGCCTGCCGACTGAAAAAAAAAACAACTTGATTTTAATTCCCGTCATGAACAGCGGAATGTTTATATGGACTTCTTCAAGCGAAAGCTCGCCGATCTCGTACTAAGATAACAGTGTCCTCGCGATAAGTCACGTTTTTCATCCCTCATACAGTGAAATAGGTCCGAGAATACACGGACTTGTGTTTTCTGACCAACACGAAACGCATCCACCGTCCATGTGCCCTCCTACGAATCTTTTGGAGGAGGGTTCCTTTAATAGTAATAATAATAATAATAATAATAATAATAATAAAAGTGATCTCATTCCTACTATGATATTTCCCTTCACAACCTTTTTTTTCATGCAGAAACTAAAGCATCAATGTTTCACATTCAAGTTGATCAAGAAACTTTCAATCATTTCCTTGATATTTCACCACAAAGAGACTAAATTAAACAATTGGAGGTCCTGCCTTCATGGGAATTATTCTCCAAACCAATGCTTCGGTATTCAAGAACATCATACTTCTTACTTAAATATAAAGAGCCAATAGGCTTCATTTCTGCGGTATAAACATTATTCAAATTAAGGGGATATTCATGGTAAGAAGTATGATTATTTAAATTAAGGGATATTAAATCCCACATTGTTTTAAAACCGAATAAGAAACTCAAAGATTGGAATCAGAGAGTTTCATGCCGAATATAGTAAACTATAAAAGCATCGGCGATTTGCATTAGCTCACGCTAGTAATCGCCGATACTTTTATAGTTCCTTCCACAGTTGTTTCCTTTTTTGCAGCTCAAGCTTAATGGTGTTATTCATCCATTTAACCCCTACTTGATTTACTATTCGGACTCTAGGTATAGAGTCAGCCATTACCTCCTGCAAACGCTCCTTGACCACTTCCCATGCTCTATCGACGTCCAGACCTTGCAGTTGTACATGCCATGGCACTGAACCAAACAAGCTCCTAAGCTTGTCATACTTTCCCGCACGGTAATTCCACATATACCCTGTCGTCATCGAAAATTTCACACATTTAGCCACCTACCAGCTCAAGACCTTATGATCACTCTCACCAATTGGTGGCAACATGGTCATATTCATTACAGTCAAATTCTTAGATGCAATTACTAGGTCAAGAACTCTCTGACACCTAGTATTTTCCATTACATGCTATCGCAGATAGTCATACCTTAATAACTGTATAAAATCCAATTCCTTCCTCCCATGTGTCCTCTCTTTCTTCCAATCAATGTTACCACAGTTGAAATCCCTCATAATAATTACCCTCCTTCCGTTCATTGCATCAATTCGATTGCATACTATCTCCACCATCTATTCCATCACCTGGTCTATAGCAGCACCCAAATGTGTATTTTGTTCTGCTAGTCTCAATCTCACACCAAATAGCCTCAAATAAGCTCTTTTCACTATCCTGCAATACAACTTCAATTCTCCTTGGCTGCAGTTCATCAGCTATCATCAATAACACCTCTCCCTATTTTATTCTCTCTATCCCTCCTGAACACACTATACCCTTCACATTCAATCCCACTAGCTATATCATCTTCTGTCAGCCATGTTTCACTAATACCAATAACCTGTGGCCAGGAGGAACCAACCGAGATAAAAATTCTTCCTTCTTGTTCCTAATACTCCTGGTATTAGTATACATGAAATGCAGAGTCCATTTGTCCCACCCCTATCTTGATGCATTATACTAACTATCCCATTCTGATTTCTTGTCCTTCGTACTAGCTCGGGCACATAATATACATTCTTACATTCAACTGCCTCACCGATGTCTGCATATTCCACCCCCCCCCCTTAATAGCTCTAGTTTCCCAGATTCTGCACATCCACTCTCACTTCATTCAATAACACTTTTTCCAGTCTCTGCACACCAAATCCATTCAAATGCAAGCCATTCATCTAGTATAAATCCTTTCGCCCATCAAACTCACTCCACACATCCACAAACTCCACACCACACCTTCTGCATAACCTGCGCATAGTCATTTGCAATTACGGCCCTTCTTCTCAACTCTTCTCTGTCATACTACGGAAACAGACTCACTATTCTAACTCTCTCACACCTCTTGAAGTCCTCTCTCATAGCAATTTTATCTAATTTTAAATCACTCGTTCCTGCCACGACTATCATTTCTTTCACCCTCTGGTTTTGAGCTCTAATAGCTTCCTTACATCCTTAATTTTCGCACCCGTACTTCAAAATATACTTCAACATATATGAGTAGCAAGCACTTTCACGGAAATACTGCAGATAATAAGCATTCGTAGTTGGCATCACTCATCGTCTAGTCATTGATGGATAATAGAAATCAGTCCTGTGGAGCGAAGAGACAAACCACACTTTCTTCATCCCTGATGGTTGGGGAATTAGTTTTATGGAGTTCAGAACCCCACTATCATACTAACTTCATGGTGACAGCGTGACGGAGATGTAGGGTTTCTTCTCGCTCTATAGATTACATCCGTTACACGAAGTGCAAGAATCACTAGCACGATGTCGTTCAATTAATAATCTGGGCAATAATGACATCAAACAGGGTTTATCATCAGATTTGCGATTGTTTGCTGATGATGCGAAGATAGGCAGGGCAATCAGGGATGCTGCTGATATTCAGCAATTACAAAATGATTTGAATAGCCTGGAAATCTGGACAAACTAAAATGACTGTCGGTTTAATGTTAGTAAGCGTAAAGTTGTGCACTTTGGCGTGATTAGAGTTCCAGCGGCATATGATATTAGCGGGGTTATTCTACAAGAAACTGAAGAGGCAAGGGATCTTTCCAGCCGAATATCAAGTGTCGGAAAGCCATCACGGTGGCTGCAATATGGGCACAGACTCTTATAACTATTCAGCGGACAATCCAACTGGCTGTAGAATACGCTGGGGAGGAGAGCTTTGTTAAGCATATGGTATACAATTTTTCTCGTCTTTTTGGCTATGCAGGGAGAAATGTTCCTGTAAACAAATAGAAATTCATTTAACATGTTCGGGAAATAAACTCCAGACCCTTTAACAATTAGGAATCCTTCAGTTGCGAAAGCGAGATCATAAAATGATATTTTTTAATAAATTGAAAAGTCAGAAAAATATGAAAATATTGTAATATAATTTTATTTTTATATAATCTACTAATATGCCACACAACAGTTGATTTATTTGTATATTTTTGGCATCACTCAATTGCATGTCCATATCATCACCTGCAGAGTAACTTTAAGAAACTTCGAAATCTAATCTCAAATATCAGCAAAAAACCTCTTGTAAAAATACATTTGAAAATCAGGTGAAACTCAATGATAATGATAACGCCTAGCAAAAAAATAAAATAAAATAAATAAATAAACATAAGGGCCAATGATGTTTCATCGAATTATTTTTATTTAAAATTTATTATAAAATAAAATACAATATATAATTTATTATTTATTGTATTTTAATATTTAATTATATAATAATTATTTAATATTATATAATTATTAAATTATATAAACAATATAAGTTAGTGCAGCCAAATTAGAAGTTTTAAGTACAAATTTAGCTGCACCAGTAGCTGTGTGAATAATATTAACACTTGTCGCTGCTGTACTAATCAACTACGTTTATTTTAAACTTAAGGAAAAAAAAGAAGAAACTTTATATTAATGCTGAATCTGTAAATGCTTTTCAACTTTAAAATAATATGTTTAAATTAAAATTTTTAATTTGAATAAGAAGAATAATTAAAATATCTTAGTCCTTATCCTTATAAGGACTGGCTTAAAGGGGCGAAGCAAGAATGCTTTTCATCTTCCCCGTTATCTGTAGAGGACAGTGTAGGGATAAGTAAGGTGTTAATGAGCTATTAAGGCTCTGATCATGGCAGGAGGGTAACAGCAATAGCCGAGCCTCAGTTAGAACTTCATTAGCTACAGCATTGCCATCCATTTCCATTACCCTCCAAGGGTATTGGATTGAATGAATCAATCACCGCATCTCACGGTCGATTGTTCGTTCATCCGACCTCTTTCTGGCCACCAAAATATCTTAGCAAAATTGCTATTTTTCATATCATACGAATATTCAGTAGTCACGTGGGTGTGCTTACGAAATAGGATTGGTTGTTTGTTTACTTTTAAAGCAAAACGCTCGTATAAGATAAATTTGCATATTCAGGGGAGTGAATTTAGGAAAGTCCTTCGACCACCTTTGGGGAAATAAACTCCAGATATATAACTCCAAATATATAACTCGATGAGCTGATTAAAAAAATCAGCTCATCGAGTTGTATATGTTGATTTAATACCTAAAGGTTTCCTAGAAAATATTTATTTACAAAATCGAACCATACAAAATGATTTTGTATATCGACCATTAGGATTATAATTATGTTGTAACATTTCTATTTGTACAGAAAATATCTAGCGTCAATGTTATTCTTATCAATTCAGAAACTTTATTAAAGCTACATAAGCACACCATTTTAATATATAACTTTTGTTTATATGAATTTATTAAGGATATGGCTATGGGTATTAGATGAATATATGAATTTATTAAGGATATGGCTATGGGTATTAGATGAATATATGAATTTATTAAGGATATGGCTATGGGTATTAGATGAATATATGAATTTATTAAGGATATGGCTATGGGTATTAGGGGGGATAAAAGGAATCAATCGACCGTGAGATGCGGTGATTGATTCATTCAATCCAATACCCTTGGAGGGTAATGGATGGCAATGCTGTAGCCAGTGAAGTTCTAACTGAGGCTCGGCTAATGCTGTTACCCTCCTGCCATGATCAGAGCTTTAATAGCTCAATAACACCTTATCCCTACACTGTCCTCTACAGATAACGGGGAAGATGAAAAGCATTTTGCTTCGCCCCTTTAAGCCAGTCCTTATAAGGACTATGGGTATTAGAAGAATCAAAAGTCCTTTTTCGGACTTCCAAAGTAACAAATTGCGATGCTGCAGCCAATGAAGTTTTAACTGAGGCCGTTAACTATTGCCGTTACCCAGCCATGACTAGAGCTTTTTAGCTCAATAACATCCCATCCACACAGATTTACTTCATTCAGATGACGGGATAAAGAGTCAAGGGCTCAGTCCACTCAGTCGTTTCACAGAATGAAGAACTTTAAGATGTGTGAATTACGGTAGATCGATTTGATCTACGGGATATCTACGGGATATTTATATATAGAGGTAAGTGTTCTTCATTCTGTGAAACATTTACTACCTTTGCTGGTAGATCGATTTGATCTACGGGATATTTACATTGGGCTCTAGGTCCCACTTCTCAAACTTTATTCTAATAGAATTGTTGCCTTCTATCAATCATGACAAAACCTCTCAATGAAGGCATATTGGAAGAAGTTTACAGAGAATTCCTAAGATTAGGAAAACTTTTGAGCGACAACTGGCCAGGGAAAGTAAAGCTGTTAGATACATTCCCCCCTACAGCAGTCACAGAAGATAGGATGGATGATTCTAATGAAGGAAGTATGTTGACTGAACCAGAATCAAGTCACTCCACGAATACAGAGAATGCTGCATCTCAGGATAATACTCCGCAGTTTTTGGAAACCAACACAGAATTTCAAACAGTCAAAAAGAAAAGGAAAATCTCCTCTACTGCAGAAACACCCAAAACAGTGGAGATAGAACCAGATAATGTAATTAAAGAAAGGGTACCCCCAGTCGTCCTAAGGGCCAAGGAGCACTGGACGTCCGTTGCATCCACACTGAAATCTTCAGATATCACCTTCATTAAAGCCACAAACACAGAAGAAGGGATTCGCATACAACCTAAAACATCATCAGATTACAGAAAAATGACCAAACTTCTAGACAACAACAATTTGCCATACCACACTTTTGCACTCAACAGTGAAAAAAATTTAAAAGTAGTGTTAAGGGAAGTAACTGAACCATTACAAATAGAAGATCTCACTGCAGACCTCCAACTTAAGGGATTTAGCCCAATTAAAGTCAGCCGAATGTGGAGAGCTGATAAAACACCCTATCCCCTAATTCTAGTGGAAATAAGTAAAGATCAAAAACATATATACAATATCCAAACCATCTGTGATCTAGTCATAAAAGTTGAGGCATTGAAACATAAATCAACTACAACCCAGTGCCATAGATGCCAGAAGATTGGGCATGCCCAACGATGCTGCAAGGCTGAATTTCGTTGCGTGAAATGTGGTGGCAAACATGCATCAAATGAATGCCATAAACCTCGTACACTTCCAGCAAAGTGTGTAAACTGCGGAGGACCACACCCTGCAAACTATAGGGGCTGTATAGCATTTCCCCAAAACCAAAAATTACAACTCAAAACCAGTAAACCTCTTCAAGAACAAGCGTCTTCCCATCAAACCATAGTCTCCACAACGGATGGAAGATCGTATGCTGAAGTTACAAGATCAACCTTCCAAAAAGACCCAAAACCAAAGCAGTCACAGCAAACCAACAAACCTATCCTACTGAACATAACAAGCCACTTAGGTGAAATGCTTGCTGAACTCCAACAAACCAACCCAACTCAAGAAGCCAAAGATATCATCTTAAGGCATACACAATCACTCTTTATGGAAATTCTTAATGGATAAGTCTAAAAGAAAACCGAAATCATTACAAATTGTTTCATGGAATGCAAATGGTTTATCTATCAAATTACAGGAGCTGTAGGAGTTTGCAGCAGAAACTCAAGCAGACATCATCCTCTTAAATGAAACACATCTTCGTCCAAGTGACAAAATCAGAATCAACGGTTAGAGCACTTACCGTACAGACAGATGCTTTGCTAGAGGTGGAGTCACTGCCATCTTTGTGAAAAGAAACATAAAACATAATTCAATAGCAGAACCCCAAACAGAACACATGGAAACTACAGGAATAGAAATACATATGGAAAACACAACAGCATTACGATATATGCAGCCTACAACCCCCCCAAATAAAAAACTCTTTGAATCTGACTTAGAGGTGATACTAAATACAGGCAGAGCAGTGATTATAGCCGGAGATCTTAATGCCAAACATTCAGTCTGGAACAGCAGAAACTCAAATATTAATGGAAGAATACTCAACTCTTACGCCACTTCAAGAAATATAACAGTAATAGGACCCACTGAACCCACACATTATGGAGCTACCGGACGTCCTGATGTACTAGATATAGCTATATTAAAAAAACATAGCGCACAGCTATCAGATACAAGCAATCAACGACTTAAGTTCTGATCATAACCCCATCATATTACAACTAGGCACCATACAAGATTTAACAGAAAATACCACCACATTTATAAATTGGAAACAACTTCCCTCAGCCTTCCAGGAAAACCTTGGTCCAATACCGCATATAACATCTGCTGAAGATGTAGAAAAATTAGTGAAGACTCTTGAAAAACAACTGCTGACAGCTATAACACAGGTAACAAATATAACCAAATGTACACCATCAAATAAACTTCCATAGGATATAAAACGTCTTATCCAAGAGAAAAAAAGATTAAGAAGACAATATCAGAGAACAATGGACCCAGCGGATAAATAAGCAGTCAATAGAGCAACAAACCAGGTTCGATATGCCCTAAAGGACCACCGTAACCAGCTCTGGAATAACAAAATTCACCAATTAAACACAGAGGATCAATCAATATGGAAAATGATGAAATCACTCTGTTCAAAGGGTTTCACATTTTCTCCAATCCAAGGTGAATCTAATGTTGCCTACAACGACGAGGAAAAAGCTGAAGCATTTGCTGACAGTTTAGGAAAACAATGCAGCCCCAATTATATCAATACAGATATAAATTTCATAAGTAAAATTCACACCCAAGTGCATAAAATAACTCAAAATTCCTCAATCCAATCCAATAACAAATCCGTGTCACCAACAGAAGTATATGAGATTTTAAGAAAACTAAATAACAAAAAGGCTCCAGGTCCAGATGGAATAACAAACAAGGTACTCAAGTTACTTCCCCGCAAAGGAGTTATGCATCTAGTAACCATCCTCCGGCTAAATTATTTCCTACAGCGATGGAAAATTGCCGACGTTTTCCTAATTCCCAAACCTGGAAAAAATACACAGTTTCCTGAAAATTACAGACCAATCAGCTTTCTTTCAGGCATAGGTAAGATAGCCGAACGTGCTATTCTCACACGGGTTCAAGAGGCAACGGATATCAACTATATAATTCAAGATGAACAATTCGGCTTTAGGAAATATCACTCCACAACGCTACAAATTTACAGAGTTATCGAACATATAACCCAAGGATATGAATGGCACCAACACACTGGCGCAGTTTTTCTAGACATCACTCAGGCATTTGATAGAGTGTGGCATCATGGACTAATTTTTAAACTACACGAAGTTGGTATTCCATTGCCACTAGTGCTACTTATCAAATCATATCTACACAACAGAAAATTTTAAATAAAACTCAACGGTATCAGATCCACAGAGAGGAGAATCATGGCCGGAGTACCTCAAGGCTCTCTACTATCTCCCCTACTCTTCTCCATATACATGGCAGATCTCCCCAAACTGTCTCCAGCTATCACCGCTCTGTATGCCGACGACACAATCATTATAGCCAGATCCCTCCGCCCACACCTGGCCACAATCAAGCTGCAGAGAGCAGTCAATGAATTGGAGGATTGGTACACCAAGTGGCGTATCGCAATTAATCCAAACAAAAGCTCTGCAGTACTTTTCACCAGACGTAAAGCAGAACCGAATACAAGCATACAAATATTTGATAAAATCATCCCTTGGCGCAATTCTACCAAATATCTGGGAATTCATCTTGATAGACGTCTAAACTTCAAGTTACATATGGATAGTGTTGCCACTAAGGCAAGTCAGACTATAGCACAGCTATATCCACTTTTGAACAGGAACAGCTTCCTAAGCGTAAGCAACAAAATCCTCCATTTCAAATCGGTAATCAGACCGCAACTAACTTATGCCTCTCCAACCTGGGGTCACATGACTAAAAGCAACATCAACAGACTTCAGATAATACAGAATAAATGCCTAATAATGGCATTTAATGCCCCATGGTTCATCAGAAACATCCAGTTACATCAAGAAGCCAATCTTCCAGATATTAAGACCTACATGACAAGCATTGCAGAGAAATTCTTCACAATCACGGACAATCACCCAAATCAGCTAGTTCGACAGGCAGCGGACTACAAGCCCTCAGATCGTTTCAAACATGAAAAACCGAAATTCTCCATCGCAAGAGAAAGCTGATACAGCCTCAATGCTCACAATGAGCGGGTAAATTACCCACAATAATCTCATCACCCACAATCTAAAATCCAGATGAAGGGATAAAGAGTCAAGGACTCAGTCCATCAACCAATTAAGTTCAAAGTTCAAAGTTTTAGCATAATTTTTTTTTGTCTGCTCTTGTGACACTTCTAGGAAGAAAATTTCCATAGGAGGAATAAAAAAAAAACGTTCTTAACTTTTTTTATGCTCCAATCCACGCAAAAATACTTTCATTCCCCGCAGTAATTTTTCCTTTTGACTCCCGTAGCTAAGTGTTAATTTTTTTTACTTTTTCGAAAAAAAAAAATTAATTAATTAAATTAAATTTTAAAAAAAATCCGGCTTAAGTTTTATACTAAAACAGGTGTTAGGAGAGGACCTCCATAGACACCTGGTTAGTTAAATTGTTAATTTTTTTAATTGTTAACTATTTTACGAACGCATATAAGAAAAGTTTATTTCAATTTTTTTTAAAAAGAATAGGTGCAAGGAGATGTTTACAGACCTTTTAGCCACAACCTCTGGGTTATACAGCTAAACAGGTTGACTGAGGCCTCTTTACTACCTCCTACTATCATACTCTACCTTTCGCTCTCTTCCCCTCTTACTACCAGCTGACTCTCAGCAATTTTTTATACTCCAAAGGCCGATGATGAAAGACTTCTAGGAGGAACTATTGAGGTGAGACTTTAAGGCATAACTTAAAAGACACCCCCGTGGTATAGCAGAAATTCAAAAGAGCCATAAAAAAATGGGGAATCCTCTACTCCTCGTCACTGGCAAAAAAGGGGCTAAGGTAGTTAGTGCGAAATGGGGTGACATTTTCATAGACGACATCAGTGAAATCACTCTCGCGCAGGTAAAGGGAATTCTTGACATAGAGGATGAGGTGGCAATGGCGTTTTTTGAAACTCTTTACATGTTAGATATGACCAGGGGTAGTAAGTTGGCTGAAGAGGTGTTGACCGCCCATCAGAAGCGGAAGTAGGCAGACTTAAACCTTGTCCTACTTACTGAAAGGCACACTATCAAATCGTTGCTTCTGGGGGAAAAAAAATCGTTTCCTCTAATAGACTTTTGTGTTTTTGTCTGATCCACACAGGAGAGGGAAGAACTGAGAACCCGAGCTGCGAAGGCTTACATCGAGGCGGTGCAGCTCCTTGTGGGCTGTATCACTCGGGCCGAGCTCTTCCACCGCTCTTTCAGTTCTATTTTTGTAATTTCACTTGTTCTCTTCTCGTTCGTGTGGGGTATCCTTCACAGTCAATCCAGTTTCAATCTTCCAGAATTACTTTTTTTTTCTGTGTTCTCTTTCATTTGTTATTTGCTTCTTTCGTCGGTCAGTCATCTGAAGAGTTAGCTGACCGTCGAAAGCGGAAAGAACGGATGTGGGGAGAAAATGTCGGAGTTCAGCTTGGCCACAGACCTGTTAATAGGTTATGTGTGGCCAAGTAGGTCGATTGAGGCCTCTGTTACCTACGAACTATCTCGCTCTACCTTAATTTCACCCCTTTTGCTATCTGCTGACCCTCAGCATTCTTTTTACTCCATAGGCCGATGATGAATGATATGAACTCCCAAAATATCTACAGTTCAGGAAGCCCAGAGGAGGGCATTACTGAAAAGCTAGGAAACGAGCAAAACCCCCAAACTCTATCAACGTTTTTGCAACAGAAGCGCAATACTAAGAAGGTTTAAAGGACCTGTAGAAACTGCAGAAGAACTGTTTGCACTAATGAGCAAAACAGAAGAACCGTACTTTCGGAAGATTCTTGAGAGTAACATTATATATATGTGTGCATTGGCACAAATTATTCGTCCAAAACATAAACACTGTTGTGCCTGACAGAATAAGAGGACAAATAGACCTAAACCAGGAGGAGTTAGCACAGCTATGCGAAACCTTCAATGTGCTGACAGAATCAAATCTCGAAGAAGAATGTACCTGGATTCTGCTAAACTTTGCCAAAAGGCTTGCTAAGAAAAAATAATCCTCTGTCTCTCCTCTCTGACCTTAATTAATTCACACAAGAGGGGGTTGGCCCGATAGAACCCGAGCTGCGAAGGCCTACATCGAGGCGGCGCAGCTCCTTGTGAGCTGCATCATTCGGGGCAGGTTCATCCCCCATCTCTAAGTTCATTCGCTTCTTTTCAACAGGTTCACCTTCATGATTGTTTTCTCCTTTCATGTGAAATTCTGCTACTTTGTTCTCTCGGTTTGTTACATGTTTCCTTTTTAGGATTTTTCCTTTTTCTGAAAGTGAAAAATCAACGACCGTTTTAGAAGCAAACCTGGGGGATCAACAGCTAAAACAGGTCAGCTGAGGCCGTTTTCTGTTTTCTTTAGTCTAAAACTATAATACTTCTAACTTTTTATCTTCCTCTCTTACTATCCGCTGAATCTCAGCACCTGTCATACTCCATAGGCCGATGATGAGATTTGTCGAACTCACAAAAAAGAAAGAAAAAAAAAATATATATATATATGCAGAGTGTTCGGGATAAATTTGACATATTTATAATTAATTATATTTTTCCGTAAGTTACATGTATTAACACACACTTCTCTTCATTTAAAAGTTTGGACCCTTCTTCATTCATATACAAGATGTCAGAAAGGATGGATAGCTGGAACCCACCTGAATCATGGAAGAGAATAACTTGCATCATGATGATTCGTGCCCGCCATCAAAATAAGGATATTACGACTGCTGCCCAATGCTCCCTGAATACAGTAAAAACAATCAGGCATGAACTAGAGACTTGCAATGGTGACTACGAGGATGTAGCAAGAAGAAAGATCCCTAGCAGACGATCTGATTGCGTTCGTACAGCAGAATTCCTCGCAAATCTGCAGGAACAGGTGTTGAAGAACCCTGGCATTGGAATTCGGGCTTTGTTCGTGGAGTTGCTAACTGTAGTCAAGCCCTGGATAACAAGGGTAGCCAATGGTAGGCCGTATGTATGGCAGCAGGATTCGGCCCCTTGCTACACCT
Organism: Typopeltis vanoorti; assembly: GCF_054136105.1. Taxonomy (NCBI): domain Eukaryota; kingdom Metazoa; phylum Arthropoda; class Arachnida; order Uropygi; family Thelyphonidae; genus Typopeltis; species Typopeltis vanoorti. Next base: position 151,371,569 of record NC_143555.1, read on the forward strand.
CTGGGAAAAGTCAAAAATGGTTGTCTGAAAATTTCTACGACTTCACCAGTCCAAATGTTTGGCCTCCAAACTCCCCAGACCTTAACCCCATGGATTATTTTGTATGGGGCGCAGTTGAAAAAGACACCAATCGCACTTCCAGTAATACAAAAGCCCAGTTAATGGATAAAATTAAAAGAGTTTTTGCGGCCCTTCCCAGGGAGACTGTAGCATCAGCTTGTTCGAGGTTCCGCAGCAGAATTGAAGCTGTGATCGATGCTAATGGTGGTTATTTTGAGTAAATCTTGTTGATAGTATTGTAATTAACTCTGCCTGTAATGTTTTTTTGTCAATTCATTAAATTTAATAGATACAAAGAAGATTTTCTTTTTCCTTACGAAACTGTCAAATTTATCCCGAACACCCTGTATATAGGTCAGCTACCCAGGTGTCACGAGGCAATGTTTTAGGTGTGGATCCTACGAGCACTTGGGAGCAGAATGTGCCAAGGCTAAATGCAGCAATTACGGTGAACCTGGACACTCCCTACAACACTGCATTTTCCCCTGCAAAAAATGCCACCAGGAAGACCACAGGTTTAACGTGTGTAAATACAGAACATTAACAGAACGAGCGGGGGATGCGATACAACCACTCCCCCCCCCAGCTCAGACAACACAGAATCACCAAAAGAACCCACCCCCGCCCTTCCCCTTCCATCCACAACAGCAGCCAAATCTAAACGGGGGAAAACAGGATGAGTATTACCAGACTATACTGGGGAAAACTAAGAACTACAGGGGCCAAAGTAAAGCAGAGAGCAAGACAACCCCCCCCCCCAAGAAAAAAGAAACTGCTCTAGAGGAAATGGAAACCTCTACAGCCAAACGCCAAAGGGAGCACGTGGAAGAAGAAGAGCAGCTGCTTTCAAAAGGCTGCCCAATGGCGGAAACCCAACCACTCCCTACAACAGAAACGGAAACCCCCCCCACCAGTTCCTAGAACAATACCAGGGGAGAGCTAGTATTCTCCACCTCGTCCAAAAAGACCATGACGGTTATGAAAGACTTGTCAACGCTATAGAAAGGTGCGGCGAGTCAGTTTTCTATACCTTCTAAAGGGAGGGTTCATCCAAACCCTGTGTCAGCTTGGAATGGGCCAATTTCGCCGTGCCAGACATTCTCAATGAACGACAAGACTCCTTTAGGAACTCCATCTTAGCAGCAAATATGGGCTTACACGACAGTGACATCATAGCACTAATCGAAATAGTTAACGGGGAGGCACTAAATTTTTAACCTTACCATTTTAAACTCTATACTCAACATGAATAACAACTTTCGCATCGCCACTCTAAACATTAACGGTCTGCGCTCCATCTCCGCACAACGCGCTGTTTGGAGACTAGTTTTATTACATGAGGTTCACGTACTCTTCCTTCAAGAGACGCACTTCTGTCAGTTCTGGGACATCGAAAACTTTTCCAGACGCTTCCCAGTACAGAGCTTCTGGTGTTTCGGAGAGCGCTTCGGACGATCCCAAGGCCACTGAATCGTGGGCGAAAGACCGTCCATCTCAGCATTGACTCAACTCAGTGATGGCCTTCCACCCACACGCCACCATCGAGCAAACCCGCTCATATTCCGAAGAAAACTATTTACCGACAAAGCCCCTCAGCAGGCCGTGCCGGAGACCACTTACCACGGGGACTCAAATTGCTCCCTTAAGGCAAAACCCTAAGAGAGCGACTCAATCTCTCGAATCTCTGCGTCCCAGGGGGTAACAGCAAGGGCCGAGCCTCAGTTAAACTCAATTGGTACAGCATTGCCATATGTAAAGGTAAAGCCGTCTCTAAAAATTCGGCCGATCCCTAGGCCAGTAAATCGTGGGGGAAAGACCGTCCATCTCAGAATTGGGTTCACTCAGTGATGGCCATCCACCCACACAACACCACCGAGCAGAATCGCTCATATTCCGAAGAAAAGCATTCGCCGACAAAACCCCTCAGCGGGCCGTGCCGAAGAACACTTTCCTCGGACACTCAAATTGCTCCCTTAAGGCAAAAACCTTAAGAGTGCGAACTCAAACTCTCGAATCTCTGCACCCCAGGGGGTAACAGTAACATCCGAGCCTCAGTTAAACTTTATTGGTACAGCATTGCCATCCATTACCCTTCCAGGGTATTAATCACCGCTCCAACAATCAACCAGATTGCCTTTTTCTGGATAAGATCAAGCATTTTAAGACTTTTGGTGCGCACTTCTAATGAGAGAAAAGTGTTTGGAGGTTGGACGGATGTAGGGTTAGGTTAGATGGGAAGCAGCGTCTTGAATGACACTATGTTACTTTGGAGTCTGTCAATGTGATTGTATTATATCTGATAATTACTTATATTTTACCCGTGTTGAAGGACGATTAATTCGATTCTGTATGTGTATCCACATCATTATTCGGAGTAATACGAATCCTCTGAGAGTTCTCTAAATCAATGTAGAATGCTATTCAGACAAAGCTTAGAAATGAACCACAATATAATAATGATAATAATAATAATAGAGTACGTTTTAATTCCGTCTATGGACTGAGAAAGACAACCGACAGATACAAAATGCTAATATCTCGTGTTGGACACTTCATGTATTATATGACAGAATAATTGCTCAACACTGAGGAATTGATTCCCTCAGTAATTCGAAATAAACCAAATTCGCATAAATCAATCGTTACACTTATTCTGTCCTGTTTGTCCAGGCAGACGGATTAAGCGCATAAAATAACTCTGCTATGGATAGCTTATTTTTATTTATTTATTTATATTTTTCATTTAATTTATTTATATTATATACATATTTTTATATTCGCAATTTTAGACGTAAAATGTCTCAGTCTTGATTAAATCGAACCATTTCATTAATAATAATAATAATAATAATAATAATAATAATAATAATAATAATAATAATAATAACGTTTTTACTCAATACTGTAGGTTTAGGTTGATTCCTAATCTGGAAACACTGTCGAGACTGAAAACGTAGAATTTTTTCAACTCTCTGCACGAGGCCTTATAAGCCGTGTCTGGTTTCCTGCCGGACAAAAAAAAAAAAAAAAAAAAAAAAATTCATCTCCGACCTAATATCTTCAGTTTCATGTAAGAAACATGCAGTGTTTTTATTTTTCTTCTGCCAATCGTTAGCTTTGAGTTTTGAATTATTTCTGTTTCAAGGTGAGTTGACCACCACCCTCTATACACCCATGTAAAAGCCATTGTGAATTCGAACTCATGATCTGTTGGTTTGAAAGCGCATTATCCCCTAGGTTAAGTAGGCCAGCATACATATAACTCTGCAATATTTTGAACCCCTTTAAGTCTTCATAATAACTAAAAATGATTCTAATTTATTTTTCAAGTAATTTTGTCTGTGACTACAAGCAGTTCGTATCCGATTCATATAAAAAATAAAGTTTAATAATGATTCCAACTGTTAAAATCTAGTCAACCAAAGCGACGTTCCAACGGTGATATGTGCTTTTTATTATGGGATACTTAGGCAAGAGATCAGAGCTAATGCCGCCTTTACCAGGTGTTGCCTGAGACCTGAAAATTCTTCAGGAGCAAATTTGGATTGCTTGCTTGTTTGTTTACTTGAAAAAAAAAAAAAAAAAAAAAAAAGGATAAAAACCAAGTACTGTACATAAAATTTCTTGTATCTTTAACGATAATATCCATTGGTTAGAAATTCTCCTAAATAAGATGTAGAATTTCATCTAATAGTCGATTGTGACTACTGGTGCTTTATTATCCTCCTTCCTTTATTTACTAAACATTTTAATATCTGAAATCTGAAAGAAATATTTACTTTCAGATAGTTTAAAATAATTTGAAGTTTCTTTTAGTATAAAGAAAATAATTTAAATAATATTCTTCCACCATTTTGTACCGTAGAATAACATTGTATAATATAGCTCACAATTAATTTAGTGCACTAGGGAATTTTAGTATTGAATAGTAACAAATCTCCTACAGGAGACATTGGCCTTTTTGAGAAAAGAACGGCTGAGCTTTTCTGCGGGTTAACTTCCAATCTCCACTTAGAGAACCAACCCTCCAGCTTTGGAATGTTTTCTTGAAGCTTTCTGGTAATGAAAAGGGGTCTGAGAGATCTGGTTAGTATTGCCGTATCGTCCGCATATAGGGCCAAAATGGAAGTCATCGGATTGTGCGGGATGTCTGACATGTATATAGAGAACAGTAATGGAGCCAGTAGAGATCCCTGTGGCACTCCAGCAAAGATGTGGCGCTGGGAGGATGTAGAAAGATCAATGCAAGTAAAAATCAACGGTTCTACATCCTCCCTCACATTTAACTAGTGCATAATCTCACATTCAACTAGTGCTAACACAGTGTGATTCCTACTGCCTCCCCCTCTGCACGAAATGTGCAAGAGGTCTAATGGCCAGCAGGCCCCACCCGCAATGAGGACCAGTGGTGGTATTAAGGTTTTATAGGGAGGTAGGTTTCTAACTGTGGCCAAGTGAGATATTGATACTCCTTTTCCCAAATTAGTAGGTTCTAAGAAGACTTTGCTAGTAGACCAACTCAGTCTACAGGACATTTGCTGGCAGGCTTCAAGCCCTGCCGGATTATACATTGCTAGTAGTCCGTCTAGGTCTACAGGATACTTTGCTGGCAGACCCCCAGCTCTGCGGGATTATTATACTGCTTTTAACCCATTTCTGCTGGCAGGAAATCGCCATTTTGAGATGGACAACATCAAAGATCACATCCAGATCCTTAACAAGGAGCAGTCTCTATAGGTACTCAAACTCATAATAAGCAAATTAGAAACTGACTGGCCAGGATTTATAAAAGAGTATATTCACTCTAATGATCAGGATGGAGAGGAGGAGGAGAATAAGATCTCACAAGAGGATCTCATTGCTGCTCTGTCACCAAAATCCCCCTGTCAAAACATCTCTCAAGGGGAGCACTCTAAGAAAAGAAGAAGAACCGTAGAAGACCAGATGGATGAAGACACACCAACATTAGAAGTCCCAAGGAACACCGAAAAGGTTCCACCAGTAATACTAAGGGGACAATGACAAATGGACCACTGTCACAACAGCCCTTAGGGAACACAAAATTGCATATTCCTGGGCAAAAAATCAAGATGGAGTCAAAATCCAACCAGCCTCAGTCACTGACTACAGACAGCTGACAAGATTAATGGATAACAAGAGTCTTCCATATCATACTTTTGTTTTACCCAGTGAGAAAAATCTCAAGGTTGTGCTTCGCGGAGTGACCGAGGGGGTCACCTGTGAAGAAGTCACCACTGATCTTATGAGTTGGAACCTAACACCAGTGAAAGTGAGCAGGATGCTCAGGGCAGATAAATGGCCAAAGCCACTGATACTCGTAGAAATTGATAAGACACAGAAAGAGATTTATGAATTAACAACGATATGTGGACTCAGAATTTTTACTGAACCACTAAGGAAGAAGTCGTCAGCTGGGCCAAAGGTTTGGCCATAAAATGTGGCGAGGGCCACCAGCTAAATGCGCCAATTGTGGAGGACCTCACCCCACAAACTACAAGGGATGCATACACACCCACACCCATATAACCGAGGGTTACGAAAAACTACCCTTCCAACACAATTCAACGATGCTCAAGACAGCCGTGCTAGTCACACCCCAGCCCAAACTCTCTCTAGCCCGACAACTCAAGAAAGGAAACAAATGCCTAAAACTTATGCAGAGGCAGCACGAACAAAGGCTACTCTATCTCATACTCCATCTCATGACCATATAGGCTCAAATCTAACATCAGTACTAACTGCCTCACTAGCTACCATGCTACAAGAATTCAGTATGAAGAATCCTTCGCCGTCCTGCACAAAAAGATTCCTACAAGGTGCCCACTCAATTCTGACAGCCCTCAACAATGAATAGAAGAAAATTCCATCCCAACTTTCTCATGATCACTGCATGGAATGCCAACGGACTCAAAAACAAAATTCTAGAACTACAAGAATTCACTCACAGATACAATCCTGATAAAATTCTAGTAAACGAAACACATCTTAGACCAGCTAATAATCCCAAATTACGGAACTATACTATGTACAAAACAGATAAACTCACCAGCAGTGGAGGAGGAACAGCTATATACATTAAAAACTACCTAAGCCACAATGTTCTGACCAATCCCCAAACCAAGAACCTAGAGATAACAGGCATTGAAGTTCATACCAGCAATGTTGGCAATATCAAAATCTATGCTGTATATAATCCACCCAGCATTCAATTGCTGGTATCTGACTTGGACTCCATTCTCGGCTTCACAGACACCATCATCATGGCTGGTGACTTTACTGCCAAACATACAGCCTGGCATAGCTCCGCAATCAACTAGAAAGGTCGAATTCTAAATCATTACTCAACGCAACATTCTATTGTTGTAACCGGACCCACAGAGCCCGCCCATCACAGCTCAACTGGAAGTTCAGATGTACTTGACATAGTCGTCCTCAAAAACATCAGATACCAATATCAGCTGGAAACAATAAATGAACTTTCATCAGATCACAACTCTATTCTGCTTCAACTTGGTACACAAGAACAATTCTTCCCTCCCCACTCTTTCATATCTTGGGACAAACTCTCCAGAATCCTACCTGATCACATTGGCCCAGTCCTTACTATTCACACTAAAGAGGAGATAGAAATGGCTGCAAACAACTTTACCAGTCAAATCAAAAATGCAATAAAGTCAATTACCCAAACTACAGTCTTTCACCCTAGTGGACGGATCCCCGAGGAAATTATGTATTTAATTAGAGTGAAAAACAAAACCAGAAAGAGGTATCATAACACAAGAGCCGCTCAAGATAAAGCAAATTTCAATAAATTAAACAGAGAAGTACGTGAAGCCCTCCAAAAACATCGAAACCAAGAATGGGAATCTAAGCTAACAAAATTAAACCCTGAGGACAACTCCATATGGAAGTTTCTGAGAACCTTCTGCACCAAAAGACAACTTTTACCCCCAATTCAAACCTCGAAAGGAATAGCTCACACTGATAAAGAAAAGGCAGAGGCTCTGGCCGACAGTTGGAAAGTCAATGCAACCCCTCATATGAAAATTTGAACATCGATCTCATCTACAAGATTCACCGCCGAGTTAGGCAGGCCATAACACAACAAAAAGATGCCCTAGAACCACTCACACCTACTTCTCCAACAGAAGTTATAAACATTATAACCCACCTGAACAACAATAAAGCTCCAGGCTCAGATGGAATTACAAACAAAATAATTAAACTACTCCCCAGAAAAGCCATTGTACATCTAGTCAACATAATTAATGTCATCCTCAGACTCCAGTATTTCCCTTTAACATGGAAAATAGCAGATGTCACACCAATCAAAAAGATGGGAAAAAAACGCTCAACTTCCTGAAAACTACAGACCTATCAGTCTTCTGTCTAACCTTGGAAAGATCGCAGAAAAAGTAGTTCTTACTAGGCTTCAATCACAAACGGACCAACTACATATAATCCTAAATGAGCAATTTGGATTCAGAAAAAACCATTCTACCGTTCAGCAGATCCACAGGCTGATCGAATACATTTCCGAAGGCTTCAACCGGAACCTTCATTCTTTCTAAATATGTATTATTTCAACTTCATAATTAGAATTTAATTCGATTTTTTTTTCGTGTATTAACTTTTCTCACATGAAATGATTGAATTATGATTTCAGTAGCCAGACCGCTTTAGCTGAGTTTGTTAAAATTAATATTAACAATAAAAATGTACATAAAATGACCTTTCTGGTTTTGTTACGTTTTCGTAAATGCCTTGATGACGAATATGAAATCAAATACTTTCACCATTATTTTTTTTTATTCGCTGTAATGCTGCTTACCTTAAAGTTAGACAAAATAGGTATTCGATGACACTACAACCCCCCCCCCCCCACCCCCCCCCCCCCCCACCCCCCCCCCCCCCCACCCCCCCCCCCCCCCACCCCCCCCCCCCCCCACCCCCCCCCCCCCCCACCCCCCCCCCCCCCCACCCCCCCCCCCCCCCACCCCCCCCCCCCCCCACCCCCCCCCCCCCCCACCCCCCCCCCCCCCCACCCCCCCCCCCCCCCACCCCCCCCCCCCCCCACCCCCCCCCCCCCCCACCCCCCCCCCCCCCCACCCCCCCCCCCCCCCACCCCCCCCCCCCCCCACCCCCCCCCCCCCCCACCCCCCCCCCCCCCCACCCCCCCCCCCCCCCACCCCCCCCCCCCCCCACCCCCCCCCCCCCCCACCCCCCCCCCCCCCCACCCCCCCCCCCCCCCACCCCCCCCCCCCCCCACCCCCCCCCCCCCCCACCCCCCCCCCCCCCCACCCCCCCCCCCCCCCACCCCCCCCCCCCCCCACCCCCCCCCCCCCCCACCCCCCCCCCCCCCCACCCCCCAATTTTTATATTTTATCAATTTATCATGTCTCACCCTATCAAATGGCTTTGCAAAATCTCTAAAACTATTAATAGTTTTTGAGATTTTGATAAAAAATTGATTTTTTAACCAAATTAAAAAGCAGATTTAAATATGCATACGAGAGCAATATACTCTATGTCATTTTTTGAAATTTCCTTGGAGGCGTAACTAACATATCAAGAAAAACCTACAGTATGTATGTATGTGTGTGTGGGGGGGAGAACTTACGGGACGGCGGCTCGCATAGGGAGTCGAGTGTGTTAGTGTTTCGTATCGTGTATTATTGATGATAAACTGTGAATTTAATTGATATGTTTTAGCGATTTTTTTATGTTTATTCATTGTAATAGTAGTTAATAGCTTGCTGTTATAAACAGTCGCTTAATTTCGTCAGTGCATTATCCAGCGTCAACAGAGTGCTCGATCATCAGAGCAGGTAAGACTTTTATTTCATCTTCAAAAACATTTTTCAGGCCCTCTCCTGTTCCCTGCCCTGTGCAGCACTTGGTGGTTGAAGGGACAAAGCAGATCCTTCCCCCACTTCAAGTCTAGATTTAATCATGGATTCACCATATGAGGATCTCTCTTTCAAAGAACTACTATTTTTCGGCAAATTGGTAACATTTTGCACACGAAATGGCCAGGAAGAGTTGAAGTTCATCAGATTATGGAGGTCGAGACAGAAGACCCTCAAACCTCCGAAATTTCTCCTCACAGTACACATGACAATGTCACAACTGACATAGATTCCAATGATTATCAGGAAGTCAGCAGAAAGAAGAGAAAGAAAGAGTCTATTGCTGCAGAACCTGAATTTGCACCTCAAATGGACACATCAGCACAATCTAGTGCAAGAACAGAGACAAATATACCGACACAGCCCAAAGAGAGGATCCCACCAGTAGTCTTGCGATCTAAGGAGAAATGGTCATTGCTTGCAGAGACGATGAAGAAAAATAACATCAAGTTCTCATCAGCCAAAAACACAGATGACGGAGTCCGCATACAGCCTTAAGGAACAACGGACTACCGCCAGCTCACCAGACTTATGGACGATCATAAATTTCCATACCATACTTACCAACTCAAAAGTGAAAAGAACCTCAAGGTAGTGATCAGAGGATTGGTAGAAAACATAACATCAGAAGAAATAGCTACTGACCTTAGATTACAAGGCTTGGAGCCAATAAAGATTTCTCGAATGTATCGAGCAGACAAGCGTCCCATGCCTCTGGTCTTAGTAGAGATCAGTAAAGATCAGAGAGAAATTTATGATCTTAAAATAGTCTGCAATTTGGTCATCAAGACCGAGCCACTAAGAAGAAAGGCATCGGCTGGTCAATGCCATCGCTGCCAAAAATTTGGGCATGCACAAATGTTATGCAGAGCAGACTACAAGTGTGTGAAATGCGGTGGCAACCATCCCCCGCACACTTGCGTCAAACCAAAGTCCACACCTGCTAAATGTGCGAACTGCAGTGGCCCACATCCTGCTAATTACAAGGGCTGTTCTCTCTATCCATCCAACCTTCAAAAACTTAGACAGGAGTTAATTCAGCCCACGCAGAAAAATATTGTGAGATATGTGCCTGAAATCAAAGCACGAAAAGTTACACTAGATAAATCTTATGCTTCTGTGGTTTCCTCACGTAACACCGAGGCACTCCCTGCAGTTAGCAGTCAAAATTCCTCAGCAATTCTTGCTGCCTCACTAGGGGAGATGCTAATGGCCTTCAGCAAAACAAATCCAAGCCAGGCCGATACCAACAAATTCCTTAGGAATACTCAAGTCATCTTCTCCATGATTCATGACTAATCCAGCTTCAACATCAAATTCTATACAGATAATATTCTGGAATGCAAACGGTCTCAACAACAAAAGTTTGGAATTACAGGAACTTACAGATCATTTACAAATTGATATTCTCCTCATAAACGAGACTCACCTACGTCCCTGCGATAATCCCAAACTCAGAAACTACTCGTTACTTAGAAATGACAGACTCAATGCCAGAGGAGGAGGCACTGCCATCTTTGTAAGAAGAAACATCCGCTATAATGAGATTAAGAAGACTAATACATCTAACCTCGAGGAGACAGGCATAGAAATTCATACCAACAATGCAGGCAGCTTAAAGATTTATTCTGTATACAACCCCCCTGGCAAACCTTTACTCCCCTCTGATCTCTCTCAGCTACTAGATACAAATGAAGCAATAATTGTAGCAGGAGATCTCAATTCTAAGCATCCTTTATGGAACAGCAAGAGTTTTAACAACAACGGAATGATCCTCTACAATTTTGCCTTGAAGAGAAATATTGTTATTGCAGGTCCAATCGAGCCAACACATTATGGAGCGATCGGCAGACCTGATGTTTTGGATATTGCTATTTTTAACAATATTTGTCATCAATTTCAACTTCAAGTGGTGGACGAGCTCAGCTCAGATCACAATCCAGTACTCTTAAGTTTAGGGTGGGAGCCTGAGCTCATTCCCAACCAATCCCACACTAATTTTGCAAAATTCAAGGCTAAAATGAACACTATCATAGACTCAGTACCTACTATCTCCACCTGTGAAGAAATTGACGTGGCAGTCAGCAATCTTGAATGTAAAATACACGCTGGCTTATCCGCAGCTTGTTCTATTTCCACCCCAGCTCAAGTCAACTCACTTCCTGAAGAAATCCTTGTTCTGATCAGGAACAAAAATAGACTCAGACGCCGCTATCACAACACGCTATCTCCGCAAGACCGTCGAGAACTAAATAGAGCATCCAACCAAGTTCGTTACGCATTAAAAGATCACAAAAACCAGCAATGGGAAAGAAAACTCTGTTCTCTCAAAGCTGAAGATAATTCTCTGTGGAAGTTGACTAAAGCTCTCCGTACAGATCGCTCTAACATCCAGCCCATTCACGGAGAAAGAGGTCTTGTTTACAGAGATAATGAAAAAGCCGAAGCTTTCGTTAATGCCCTCCAGCTTCAGTGCCGTCCTAATTATACGCATGCTGATCTGACCTTCATAGAGAGGATACACCGTCGTGTACGCACTGCGCTTCGGTAACCTTGTAGCTGTGAAAATATCTGTCCCGCCTCACCTAAAGAGGTCTATTCAATCATTAGGAAGCTTAAAAACAAAAAAGCCCCTGGTCCAGATGAAATTACCAACAAAACAATTAAAGCCCTCCCACACAAAGCTGTCATGCATCTAGTAGCCATTATTAATGCAATTCTGAGATTAAATTATTTCCCCTCAAGATGGAAACAAGCTGATATATTCCTTATTCTCAAGCCTGGTAAGGCACCTCAAATGACACAGAGCTATAGACCTATCAGTCTTTTATCATGCTTAGGAAAAATCGCAGAAAGAGTCATTCTCAAACGACTTAATGAGGAGGTGAATAAAAATAACATAATTCCGAAAGAACAATTTGGTTTCCGTACCGGCCATAGCACTACACAGCAAATTCACAGACTGACTGAATTCATCACTACAGGCTTTAACTGGAAACAGCATACAGGAGCTATCTTTTTAGATGTTGCAAAAGCATTTGATAAGGTGTGGCACAAAGGTCTCATCTATAAATTAATTACAGCCAACATCCCTCTTTACCTTACCAAAATTATTAACTCCTTTCTACAGGACCGTAAAATCCAGGTCAAGTTGCGCGGAATTCGATCCTCAATGAAAAAAATCACTGCTGGTGTCCCTCAAGGCTCGCTGCTCTCACCGCTGCTTTTTAACATCTTTGTTTCAGATGTTCCTAGCACATCACTAACCACTATAGCTAGTTATGCGGATGATATGGCAATTCTTAGCAGATCTCTCAGGCCTAATATAGCTACTCAGCGATTACAAACTGCAGCAAGAAAATTGGAGGACTGGTTCAGAAAATGGAGAATATCTGTAAATGCCGATAAAAGCACTGCCATTCTCTTTACAAGAAGACAAGCATCTCACTCTGGAGAAGTTAAACTTTTTAACACAGCCATCCCATGGAGAACTAGCACCAAATATCTAGGCATTCAGCTTGATAACCGTTTAAACTTTAACTCCCACATAGTTTATGCATGCAAAAGGGCAAACTCTGCAATTGTACAACTCTATTCTCTCCTCAATAGAAGAAGTCAAGTTAGCACTGAAAACAAACTACGGATCTATAAAACAATTATCAGACCATCGTTAACTTACGGATCTCCAGCCTGGGGTCACACTTCCCCCACCGACATCAACAAGCTACAAGTTATTCAAAACAAGTGCCTCCGTATGATTTTTAACGCTCCGTGGTTTGTCAGAAATGCTCTCTTGCACCGTGATGCCGATATTCCAGATATTCCCACGTTCCTCCATAACAGTGCTGCTGCTTATTTTGCCAAAGCAGCTGTTCATCCAAATCAACTCATTCGAGAGTCTTCTAACTATGACGAACACGACAGGTGGAAACATAAGCGCCCGAAAACAGCTCTGCTTATCGGTTCAGGTGCCTCCATACAGCTCTAAATAGGGTGAGCCAAGTGCTCGCTAATCTTTAATGCAAGACTATTTCATAGAGACAAAGGGATTGGAGTCCTTGGGACTGATATCCATCATGCCACATCAGTTATCAGTTATCAGGAGAACTTACGGAACCAACATGTGACATCTCCGAGGAGTCTAGATACTCATCAAGGGAGGACACTTTACAACTGTGTCTCCACCACCAACTAGTATTTTTTTTTGTCTGTAAATTGCGTGGCCGATTTCTCTGTATGCGGGATAAAAAACTCTTTTCAGGGAGAAAAAGCCCTGCTATCTCCGTATCAGATCGGCTAACCCACCGTCAATTGAAAAAAAACACACATAAAAATTCCTATCATCGTGACGAGAATCGAATTATGGGCGTAACGTGCCGCCTTTCTTCCAATCATGCTACGGGAGCGCTGCTTATAGGATTGCTTGTAAAAATGATTCCAGTATGCTATTTACCCATCCCATGAAAAAAAAAAAAAACAACAACAATAATAATAATAAAGATGGCTCACGTTAGGTGTTGGAATTGTGGCTTGATTTATTTTGAAGATTTTATTTATTATTTATTAATTTTTTTTTTTATGCTACGAGTCAGGAGATATTACTTTGTCAGTAGGGTGGATAACACGGAAGAGAATTTACAAAATAATTAATTAACGCCCTTGCATGGAATCAACATGAGCAGAGTCTCAGCTAGTAGCAAACATTTTAAATAACATTCTAGTGGTAGAAGGCGTATATTGATCAAGACATCGCTTAGTCATAATTTTAAATGATGATTTGCGAGCCTGTGTAACTCAGTGGATGTGGGGTTTGCACACCACAACGCTCGCCGACGAAGAAAGACTTGATTTCGAATCTATTCGGCAACTAGAGGAAATTTAGCTAAGCCTTTTTTTTTCGACTGGTTCCCGGATTAGTCGATCGGGCAAGCGGGTTTTTCGTCCCTTAAACTCAAGAAAGTCGACCGTAGAACCCACACTATTTCACGAGATGGCAACACTTTTAGAGCCATCTTGACTGCGTGCTACTTAATTAGTGATAGCCTTGGGCCATTGGCTACCAGTAGATTGAACTGCCCACTCAGTCTGCAAAAGTTGGATAGGGCTAAAACGGCCTTGCCTATTCCCTACACGGGAATAAAAAGCTTTAGTTAATTTTTTTAATAATGATTTGCTACAGAAAAAAAAAACGAGAGAAGACATATTCATTTTTAAGATATTTTGAAGATTATACAATCCTTTAATTGCAATATTTCTAAAACTGAATTTATTTTAGACAAAGAGTTGGAGGCTAATCCAGTTAATTTTTTAGTTATGTAATTTTATTAAAAGTGTGTACAATGTTGTACAGTGTGTACATTCTATCCTTGCAAACAACCTCACCACATGCCTCTCTGGCAGAATCAATGAATGTTTTCTTCAGAGCTTGCCACTGAATCTCCAAAGTTTGATTCCTATTCTCAAACTCTTTCATTTTTTCTTGAATTATGTTTGTATATTTTTGTCTACAGTTCACATCTGAGAGCTGCTCAACTTTTATTCGTTTTAAAACTTTCTTGCATGTTCTTCTTTTAAATATGAAATTCGGTTTTATTCTGCTTAAGACTAAATGGTGATCACTTCCAATTTTAAATTTTCTGTACACTCTAGTGTCTTGCACCAGAGAGAAAATATCATTATCAACAATAATATAGTCAATGAGACTTATCTTATTCCTTTCCTCTTCTCTCCATGTGAATTTGTGCACATTTGTATGTTGGAACATGGTGTTAATAATAACTAGTCCATGTCTTGAGCAGAAATACAACAATTATTTGCCATTATTATTAGCTTTGGTCTTTTCTCCAAATTTTCCCAAAATATTTTTGTATGTCAGACAATCATTTCCTACTCTGCTATTTAGATCCCCAACAAGAACCAACTTTTCCTTTTTCATTATAAAGAGATTATAAAATTTCAGATAAAGAGCTCATTTGAGGCTATTAGGTGTGAGATTGAGATTGGAAGAATAAAATATATAGTTGGGTGCTGCTATAGACCAGGTGCATACTTAAACAAATTGCATACTTATGCATACTTAAACAAATTGATGAAATGAGTGGAAGGAGGGTAATTATTATGGAGGATTTCAACTATGGTAACATTGACTGGAAGGAGGAGAGAACACATGTGCAGAAGGAAATGGATTTTATTCAATTATTAAGGGATAACTCTCTGAGACAGCATGTAATTGAAAATACTAGGGGTGTGAGAATGCTTGACCTGATAATAGCATCTGGGAATTTGACTATAATGAATATGACCATGTCTGGTTTAGTCCCGAAGGTCACTTGACCTGGGAGGTGGCTAAAGGTGTGGAATTTCGATTAAGTGGTATATGTGGAATTACCGTGCTGGCAAGTATGACACGCTTAGGAGATTGCTTGAATCAGTGCCATGGCATGTACAACTGCATGGGCTGGATGTCGATAGAGCATGGGAAGTGGTTAAGGGGAAAATAGTTCCACTGCATAAAGGAGGATCGAAAACTACAGTTGCAAATTACCGACCAATCAGCATATCAGGAGTCGTTGTCAAGGTCTTGGAGAAGGTAGTCAAGCAAAAAATACAGGAATGGATTGATGAAATGAGATATTGTATGGGGGACAGCATGGCTTTTTGAAGGGTAGATCATGCCTCTGTAACTTGCTCAAGTTTTATAACATGGTGACAGCTGAGCTGGATAAGGGTAATCGGTTTACAGTGATACTGCAGGACTTGGCAAAGGCATTTGACAGGATACCACATGGAATTCTAATCCATAAACTACAACATATGGGAATGGATATAGGATTGGTGAGATGGATAGGTGGGTGGTTGAAGGAGAGATATCAAAGAGTAGTTTATTCAGGAGTTGAGTCCAAAAGACGGCCTGTGACTAGTGGTGTGCCGCAGGGTTCTGTTGTTGGACCACTGCTGTTTATTTTGTTCATTAACGATATAGGGAAGGATCTAAGAGGAACAGTTCATTTGTTCACTGATGATGCAAAGTTGGGTAGGGCAATAGTGAATGCAGAAGATGTCAAAATCTTGCAGGATGACTTGGATAGATTGGAGTTCTGTGCTAAGGAGAATGGATGTCAATTTAATGTGACAAAATGTAAGGTTATGCATTTTGGGGTGAAAAGATTAGCAGCAGTATACTACATTGGTGGAACTGTACTCCAGGAGATTGATGAGGCCAGGGACTTGGGAGTGTTGGTGGATAGGGAGATGAAGTTTAGGGGGCACATTGCAAATGTAACCAAATCAGCTCATCAACTCACTTTGTTGTTGAAAAATACCTCGACAAGCAGAGACAAGCAAGTTATTGTACCTCTGTACCGAGCCTTAATAAGACCTCATCTCGACTACTGTGCCCAGATTTGGTCACCTACGTTCCTTCTTGATGGGGAGGAGGTCGAGAGGATCCAGAGGCGAGTGACTAAGATGATAGCAGGTCTATGGAATGAACTATATGAGAACAGGTTGAAGATTTGTGGGTTGCAGAAATTAGTTGATAGGCGGAAAAGGGAAGATATGATTGAGACATTCAAATCGCTAAAGAGTTTCTATAAAATTAACTCAGAGGATATTTTTTAGATCAGGACTGGTGGTGGGAGAACTAGGGGACACCTATGAAAGCTGGGCAAGAGTGTGGTTAGCAGGAGTGTTAGAGCTGGATTTTTTACTTTTAGAGTGGTAAATGAGTGGAATAAGCTGCCAGAGTCTGTTGTGAGTGCTAGGACGATGAGTGAGTTCAAGGCAAGGTATGATAGATACTGTGAGAATGTCGTATAGTTATGAGGACATGATGTTTAGGGCCTCCCTCGATGAGTCTAAGGACTCCCTGGAGTTGCCTGTAATAATAATAATTGTGTCAGTAGGTAAACAAGATAAACAAAGAATAAAAACAAGTGAAATGAAATCAATAAGAACTGCAAGATACACTTTATTATAGCAAAAAAAGGAATCAAGATATTTTAAAAGAACTAAAAATATAATCAGTAAAAGAACAACTAAAACAAATGCAGACAAAATTGGATAGAACATGTAAACCAAATGGACAACACCCAAAATCCTAGCCCTTCTAATTTTTATTAAAAAATTAATAAAATATAAAACAGTTGGGAAGAGAAGGCTGGATAGACCAGAAAACAGATCAATATGGTTAAAATTCATTATTTAGCATAGTGATGATATTTATTGACATCCCAATTAAAGTAAGATTTTTAAAATTTTTTTTTTTAATTTCATTAGGAAGATTCCATTTGCTAGGACATTAAGGTATGTAATTTTATACTGTCATAATTGTGTTACTCAATTATATAGTGGCTAAAATAATTTTTATGTGTTATACTTTTGTGTTTCCTAGAAAGGACCTCCCATGATGAGTCTTTTGACTCCATGGAGGCCTGAATAATTACAATAATAATAATTTTAAAATCTCATAAAATATTAGAAATGCTGCAGATCTGCTAAAAATGGCTGATAATTAATAAGATTCCAGGAAAAACCTTATAAAAAAAATTCGGCCATCAAAAGTATAGGGTAACGAAATGACTTATTTTCATTGATATAAAAAAATTAAGCAGCTTGTTTATTTTTTAATTTGATGATTTTATGTGTAATGAGAGATAGTTAATACATTGAACTAATAAAACCTGGAGAAAGGCCAAGATTTAGGTGGATTTGATTGTCTAACACATTTCAGTAAGAAGTGCCTTAGACAATCAAATATAAGATCAGATAATATTGGAATCCTGACAGGTAACTAGTTAATTTGGAGGAAAATTTATGAGGAAGTTACACTGGTTTCCATCAATTAAGGAACAAAGATAAAAATCATCATTATTATTATTCAGGCCTCCATAGAGTCAAAAGAGTCATCATGGGAGATCCTTTCTAAGAAACACAAGTCTATCAAGACTCATCGAGGGAGGTCCCTCCTAGGAAACACAAAGTCTATCATACCACTCCTTAAATGCATTGATCGTTCTCGCTCTCACCACTCCATCAAGCAATGCATCCCATGGTTCAACGACCCTGGATGCAAAGAAATCACTCCTCACAGTTTCCTTTCGTAACTTCCAGGGATGGCCCCTTGTCATGACTCCTTCCTGCTGTTCGACCAAGCGAAAGAACTCCCCAGTGTTAACCCTGTAACCACTTCTCAACAGTTTAAAAGTCTGAATCATATCACCCCTCCTTCTTCTATCCACCAGACTCTGCAGTCAACATTCCCTCAGCCAATCCTCATAACTAACATTGTACAGTCCGGACACCATCTTTGTAATCCACCTTTGAACCCTTTCCACAGTTAATTTATCCCCTTCAAATCCTGAGGACCAGATCTGAGAGTAATACTCTAAGTGTGATCTGATCAGAGTCTTATACAACAGAATTATAACCATTTTATCTCTGCAGGTCAGTGTCTTTCTCATTATTGCAGCAATCATCTGCGTTACCTTCACTACCTTTGCAATATGTCCCCTAAATTTCAAGTTTCTATCAATCATCAAACCCAGATCTCTTGTCTCTCCTACTTCCTCCAGTTTAACTCCTCCCACAGAGTATGCAGTGTCCCATCGATGTTTCCCAAACCTGAAGATCTTACATTTTGCTGCATTAAACTGACACCCTATTCATTTTCCCATCTGTCTAGCTTATTGAAATCCTCTTGCAGGGCTGCCACATCTGCACTATTACTAATAATCCTTCCCAGCTTCGCATCATCTGCAAACAACTGAATATCCCCTTGTAATCCACTGGCAATGTCATTGATATAAAGGTTAAACAATATAGAGCCCTGTGGGACCCCACTTGTAACGCTCCGCCTCCTTGAAACTGCTCCACCATACACAACTCTCTGATACCTATCAGAGAGCCAATCCTGAATCCAGTTGACCAATCTGACATCCAGACTCATGTGCTGCAACTTAAATATGAGCTTATCATATGGCACCCTGTCAAATGCCTTCGCTAAGTCTAAGAAAATTGCAGTATATGCCTTTCCCTCATCTAATGTTCTTGTAACTTTATTATAAAAGGCTAGCATATTGCTAAAACAAGAGCGCCCTTTCACAAATCCATGTTGACTCTCACAGATAACATTACCCTAATCTGCCCAATGCTGTATACGGTCCCTCACTACTTTCTCCAAGATCTTAACAACTGCTGATGACACACAAACTGGCCAATAATTAGACATTTCCAGTCTGTTACCACCCTTATGCAATGGCACTATCTTACCTTCCTTCCATTCTGTGGGCACCTTTCCTGCAGCCAGACTTTCATTGAAAAGCCAGGTTAAAGGATATTAAACTAATAATTCTGTAGTTCTTGCAAGCCTTCATATCTCCCTTCTTATGTAGTGGTATGAAAACCGACTTCTTCCAATCTGTGGTCCATGATCCTATATCCTTGTAATCAATCTAAGAAACACTCTTATCCCTACATGCCCTGTGGCCTTAATTAACTCTGCTGGGATTCCATCTGCATGTAAAGCCTTACTGCTGTTAAACTGCTTAACTGCTCTTTCAACTTCATGTCTAAGTGGAGGATGTTCCAAATCAGAATATTCCTGGCGAGAGGGCTCCTCCAAATTTTCTTTATCCACTGTATTATACAATTCCTCACAGTATTCTTTTTTATCTGTTTTTGATTTTCACTTCTTCTGTTAGTAATGTCCATTCTTGTCTTTGATGATTCACAAAATAAATCATCAAAGACAAGATTTCCATACATCTTTCCAGATGAAGAATGGGGAAAACTCTTCATACAGTGTCTTAGTTTCTTAATCCCAACCTGAATGTTGTATTTCTTTCTTGGGGAAATAATTTGTGATCATGATGTTCTGGATACTATGAGTTTCTGGAAGTTTTGAAACTTGGAACAAATAACTTGCATGATCTATCAGCTTCTTTATAATGCTAATCTTTTGTGAAGGATGATGATCTGAATTATGTAGTATACAATAGCTAGTGAAAGTTGGTTTAAGATATACAGTAGTAGTAAGATCACCAGATGGAGAGTGAGAAAGCAAAATGTCTTTTTTTTTTCTTTTTTTTTTTTTTTAAAAAAAAGACAAGTTTACTTACTTTCTTATTCAGCTTCTGTTGTAAACTTCATGTGAGGATGTAGACAAGTTATCTTTGTTAGGAACATGAGTGTATCCTTTGAATGAAATCCGATTGTGAATATGTCATCAATGTAACAAACCCAAAACTGAGCGAGCACTTTGCAAGAATATATCTTCCAGGTGGTGACATTGCAGAAATGAATTAACCAATAGATTATATGGGAATTGTGGTGAATGAAGTGGAGGTGAGTAGTCTATTGCAAAACCTCGAGGTCAATAACATCTGTGGGATTAGATGGTATACCAGCTTGTGTCGTACATGAAGCGGCTAAAGAATTGTCAGTGCCCTTGACCACTTTGTTTAATTTGAGTCTCGGGTCTGGGTTAGTCCTGAGGGAGTGAAGAGAGGGGAAAAGTAGTTCCACTGCATAAAGGAGATTCCAAGACTGCTGTTGTAAATTACCGACCAATCAGCATATCAAGAATCGCTGTCAAGGTCTTGGAGAAAGTAGTCAAGGGAAAAATACAAGAAAAGGATTGATGAAAATGAGATACTGTATGGGGGACAGTACGGTTTTGTGAACGGTAGATCATGCCTCAGTAACTTGCTGACGTTTTATAACACAGTGACGGCTGAACTGGATAAGTGTAATGGGTTTACAGTGCATTTACTGAACCTTGCTAAGGCCTTTGACAGGATACCACATGGAATTCTAATCAGCAAACTGCCAGTATATGGGGATGGATATAGGGTTGGTGAGATGGATAGGAGAGTGGTTGATGGAGAGATATCAGAGAGTGGTTTATTCAGGAGCATAGTCCAAAATATGGCCTGTCACTAGTTGTGTGCCGCAGGGTTCTGTTCTTGGACCACTACTGTTCAATTTGCTCATTAACGATATAGGAAAGGTTCTGAGAAGAAGTGTTCATTTGTTTGCTGATGAAGCAAAGTTGGGTAGAGCAATAGTGAATGCACATGATGTCAAAATCTTGCAGGATGATTTGGATAGTTTGGAGGACTGGGCTAGGGAAAATGGATGTCAATTTAATGTGGCAAAATGTAAGGTTATGCATTTTGGAGTGAAAAGATTAGCAGCAGTATATCACATTGTTGGAACCGTACTACTCCAGGAGATTGACGAGGCCAGCGATTTGGGAGTGTTGGTGGATATAGCGTTGAAGTTTAGGGGGCACATCGCCAAAGTGGCTAAATCAGCTCATCAAATCACTTGGTTGCTGAAAAATACTTTAACAAGCAGAGACAAACAGGCTATTGTTCCTCAGTATCAAGCCTTGATAAGACCCCATCTAGATAACTGTGCCCAGGTATGGGTGCCAGGGTTTCTTCTTGATGGGGAGGAGGTGGAGGGGATTCAGAGACAAGGGGTCAAGATGATAGCAGGTCTATGAAATGAACCTTATGAGAACAGGTTGAAGATTTGTAGGTTGCAGAAATTAGTTGATAGGCGGAAAAGGGGTGATATGATTGAGACATTCAAATTATTGAAGTGGTTCTATAAGATTAATTCAGAAGATATTTTTGAATATCTTCTGAATTAATTTATGATCCCTAGTCCTCCCACTGGTTGTGGGAGGACTAGGGACATACATGGAAGTTGGGGAAGAGAGTGCTTAGCAAGGGTGTTAGAGCTGGGTTTTTTGCTTGGAGAGTGGTGAATGAGTGGAATAAGCTGACAGAGTCTGTTGTGGGTGCTATGACCGTGAATGAGTTCAAGGCGAGGTATGATAGATACTGTGTGAATGTCAAATAGTTGTTCTTGACATGATGTTAGGGTCTCCCTCAATGAGTCTGTCGGCTCCTTGGAGTTGCCCGTAATAATAATAATATTCCTGTAATTAAAGGAATATAGACTGAAAGGAGGAGTAGTGGACAAGAACAATAACTGTTTTAAATCTGTATCCTTGAGAAAAATAACATGCCTTCAAGGGATACTATCATTATACTATGATAGGACTATGTGAGAAGATTATGTTATCACTTAATTCCTATCAACAAATTTTAAATCTTATATTTGTCTTCTAACACACTTCTGATTGCATCAGTGCACATAGATCTTGGTCTTCCTCTGGATATTTTTCCTGGCACGAAACACCTCTTTGCTAACCTTTCTTTTCCTCCCTCTCCCCTTCTGCTTAAGCAACCATACCACCTGAGATTAGGTGGCATAATTGCTTAAGCTCTGCTAGCAGTGTTCAATTCCTTACTGATATCCTAATTTTTAATATGATTCTGCCATTCATTCCTACTTTTTACTCTCTTTATTTTTCTCAGAGTTCTCATCTCTATTCTTCAGTCTCTAGTCAAATGTTTTGTTTCTAACCTAGCTCTCAAATCCATAAGTTAAAATCTGTTTCGACACTACCTTTGTAATAACTACTTTAGTGCTTTTATTAATTTCTCTTGTATTCTATAGAATATACAACATATTCTGTATATTCTGTTGAACTGCATCCAGACTGTTGCTCACACCATTATATTGCAATTTCTAGCACACTGAAGGCCTTCTCATCAGTGGGTCTCGCTCACAATAATAACCTGCTATCTTGTCTTCTATTGACATCACATTATAGTTTTTCCTTGTAGATGCCATTACTAACACAAAGGTGCAGTAGTATTAAAATTAAAAAGCAAAATAACACAGTATTTCACTTTGAAATATCCACAAACATAAACTCAAACATTAAGTGATTAGAAACAATTATTAATGTGAAGAATTGCTGTTCAGAAGATGTCAGAAAAGATTAGGAATGGCTAAAACAACAGTCAGAGACCTGTCTAAAATCTGGAAGGATGGATCTATCTCCATGGGAACAAAGTTGAGGATTTTGGATGCAGTTGTTTTTCCAACAGCGACTTATGGATGCTAAACTTGGAAACCTAAAGAAGTCAGATTAGAAACGGATATCTGCTTTTGAGATGTGGTGTTACAGAAGGCTGTTGAGGATATCATATACTGAAAGGCGTACAAATGAATGGGTGTTAGAAAAGATTAGTAGAACTTTAAGGCTCCTTAAGGATATTGACAGAAGAAAGTTAAAATATTTTGGACACATAGAAAGGATGGAAGGGGGACTTCTCAGAACAGTAATAGAAGGTAAAGTTCCTGGAAAAAGAGGCAGGGATAGACCATCAATGAGATGGATGGATGGCGTGTGTGGAGTGACTGATCTTCAGAGAGTTGAGGCTGCCAGAAAAGCAAACAACAGGACTACATGGCAAGGCCTGGTGTGGAACATCATCGAGCATCGGAGTGACCATATGGCATCTGTAGATGCCCAGTGAACATAGAAAAACATAGACGTGCGTGGTGAACTATTTTTTGTTAATCTTATTTTATTTTGTTAAAATAACATATAATTATTTATTTATTATAGATACAAGGCTGAATTATGACGAGTGTCACTGTTGAAAATATGGAAAGAATTATATTTTTTCAATTATCGTTACACGAAACAAATGCACTGTGATCTAACACCGATAATCGTTTGCGTTTGTCATTGCTATTGATATGACATTTTTATTATTGGTGTTTGTTCGTGGTGAGGATGAAATATTTTTAATAAAGCAATTTTTAATATTTAAATTTATTTATTAATAAATTCATTATGGGTTAGGAATTTTTTTTTTTTTTTTTGTATATGCAGCACCCCCCCTCTTAAAATTTTCACCGGCCCCCACTGTTCTTTACTCTATTATGGTTTTCCCCATTCCACTAATAGAATATGTAATAATAGTCTTTCTGCACCCCCAAAGATGTTTTTGTTTTCTGAATAAATAATAATATTTGTGTTCTCCAGATCTAATGCTCAGATCAGGAGAACAGAATTATTTATTCAGATGTTTGTGTCACAATATTATGTAGATTTTTAGCTCTTCCTTTTTTTTTCTAGCTGTCATTTATACCTTAACTAATTCTGCTAAAGTGAGAAATTCTAGAGGAATAAAGGCACTGTATAATGAATAATGGGTGACATCCTTATAGCTAAATCGATAGTTGATAAGACTAGTAACATTCCTCACGTGTCTTCTCTTTTAAAAAAATATATTGAACAACACTATTACTATAAACTGATTAAGGATCATCTCAAAGATAATAACCATGAAAATAAAGCAGAAGAAATTATCATCCCCTACATACCTGATGAATTGGAATTAGAAGATTTCATGCCATTTAGCGATGATGATTCTGATGACAATGAAGATTTACTTATGATTCCTTTCACCTATTCACGTGACTGGAAAAGCTTGTATGGAAAACTTCTTAATTTTGTTGATAGATCACTTGAGAACTATTTTAATAATCTTTCTTGGACTGTTAAAGATATACATCATAAAGCCTTCAATTATTGGTATTGCTGGGTTGTTCTAGGAATGAAAGAAAGTATAGAAAAGGTTACAGTCAGTTTCCCTGATGATTTCAGAGTATGTGCTGATGACGATGATCTTACATATATCAAGCTTGTTGATCAAGACTGGTTCAATGACTTAGCCTTTGAAGGCATGAGAATAATCTCTTTCCTTTCTAATGACATTTGTTTTTCTATGGATTCCCCAACTCATAAACAGTTCTATGATGGTGTTTATCAGTTTCTGAAGCGGACAACTGGCAATAGCTCTGGACATTGCTTTACTCACTGCACTGATGATGGCTTTACCCCTTTTGATGATGAATGTGAAAATATGTCAGATTAGTTCTAGTCAAATGAAAGACAGTTTTCATCTGAGAATTGTTCCAGTCTATACAAACAATGTTTTGTATAGATGCAGTGTGATAGTAATTATCTATACACTATAATTTTAGTGTATAAACTTTACATCTGTTTTCTCAGTTATATTCTAAATAAGTTGTTAATGATATACATCATCATCATCAAATTCCTGCCACGTACCCTCAAGGGGTGTACAGGATATGATAGTACTACATGAAAAAAATTACATCATTATTAATTTCCTATCTACAATTTTCCTCCAAATCAGTCTGTTACTTGTCAAGACTCCAACATTATCAGATCTTATATTTCTATCGTCTAAAGCATTTTGTACCGTATCAATCCACCTATATCTTGGTCTTCCTCTGGGTCGTTTTGCTGCCAACCTGGCAGAGAACACTTGTTTTGCTAATCTTTCCTCGCCCATTCTGTTTAAGTGACCATACCACCTAAGATTAGCTCTGCTAATGCATTCCTGGATGCTGACAATGTCAAGTTCTTTCCTAATATCCTCGTTTTTAATATGATATTGCCATTGATGCCATCTGTTCATGCCTATAATCTTTCTCAGGACTCTCATATCTGTGGTCTCTAGTCTTTGGTCAAGTGTTTTACTTCTGACCCAGCTCTCAGATCCATAAGTTAAAACTGGTTTGAACACTGTCTTGTACACAGCTAATGATATACATGTGATGTTTTAATAAATAGTTAATTATTTTCAGTTGTATTTCTGTTGTTTTGTAATAAAAAAATAATAAAGCTTTATGTTGTTCAGTATTTTAATCCTCCAACAATAAATGTGGAACAGAGAGTTGTATTGTACCAGAAAGTATATTTTTATTTTCATTCCTGCTGTTGGATGGAAACATACGTCCATTGAAATTCTGGTGCCATTTATAACTATATTCACTGAAATTTCATTTTGTCTAGGTGATTTTTTTTACCACACTTCCCTTAGAAATAATTTCAATGTTCATTTAATGCAATCATTTGATATCAGTATGCACAGTGATGTCAACCCGAATATCAACTGTACAGTATTTAAGTATTTAGAATGGTTTGGAGCAGTAGCGCACTCAGGATTTAATCTTGGAAGGGGACCGACACTCAAGATTTAATCTTGGGGGGGGGGGGAGCCGAGTTGATTAGGCGATTTGAGAATAGACACTATGCATTGCATACGACCTATGACTGAGCATCTGCAGTGATCACCAATACGTGATACCCGTGATCTCCTCTGGCCCGAACTGGGCCAGAGGGGATCACGTTCATAGCAGCCGTGATTCCCGAGAAGCTGTAGGGTATTCCCACCTTATGTGACTGCTAATTCATAAGTAGTATAGAAATAGAAGACACAACACAACATAAATTTTAATTAAGAAAAGATATTTGGAAAATTTTCTAGGGTTTTTTCCCGTTTCCTTTTGGGGAGGGGGGTGGCTGGGTACGCCAATAGTTTGGAGGGGGAAAGAGAGAGAGAGAGAGAGATATAGATATTCATTAATGCAAATAATGTAAATTTGGTGAAGAGTTATTAGTGTCAAGATTAATGGAGACTGCCAGGAGATTTGAATAAGCCAATTTGCTGGCCTGGTTGGCCAAGTGGTTAGCTGATCCCACTCTGCAAGCGGGTTCAAATTTCACCATTGACATGAAGGTTTACGATAGTCTTTAGTTGGAAGATGGATTTCATTGTCAGGTGTGAGACCACTGTCCCACTTATGGGGATCTGAAATAGCTTGAAAAAGTTCCATGTTTGGTCTCTGGAACAGAGTTTCCTATCTGGTAAAATATAAATAAAATAAATCAATAAAAATAGAAACGTTCTTAGTCCACCCAAGATACAAATGCACTATAGGTTCACAATTAAATCTTTTATGAGTGGGAGCCACATAAAAAAAAAAACTACCAAGGTGGATAGATCATTGGAAATGCTAATTCACATGTCTAAACAGTCTTGCACTTTGGGGAGCAGGTGGAATACTATGGGATTTTATTACAGGGGGAAAAAAAGAAAAGAAGACAGGTGATTTTGTAGTGACATGAAATTGACGTTTCTTGCTAAACTAATGAATAGAAGAGAAGGATATCACTGATCCTCTTCTATTCAGAGAAGGAAGTGGTAGTCCCATTTGCAAGACCTTAGTCACATCATATTCTGAACTAATGTGCATGGATTTGGTCAACTTTCTCAGATATTAGGTCAGAACTTATGAAGAAAAGTGGCATTAACCTGATATCAAAATTAAAGATGTTAATCTCAACTTTTTTACTTTATGCAGTTGATGTTATACTCTTAAAGAAATCTAATCTAAGTCTCCATGATTGCTCAACTAAATCGAATAACTATTATAACAAATTTGGCATGAAAATCAGCAATAAATATACAAAAACTATTAAAAATAAGTAGGAACATGCAAATTATCAACTGCATCCTGAACAGAAAACCTAGAAGAAATAAACATTTCGGCTATTTAGGCAAATTTTTAGTGAATACGAAAATTTATATGAAAATAAACAATAGAATAAACCAAGCTTCTCTGCTGGGAAGTCTGATGAAAAATTAATGGATACATTTCATAATTCTATAAATGTATCAATTTGTTATTTATAAATTTATGGAATAAGAGAAAAGTCCAAACACTAAACTAGCTGTGCACAAAACATTCAAACCAGTTTTAACATATAGATCTGAGAGATGGACTACAGTTCTATAAAACAGTTCATCAAAGATCACAGTGACAGGTACATGTTCTGCAGTGATTTAAAAAATGGTGATATCAAGAAGGAGCATTCATGAATGTGAGTAGATATAATCTAATGTGGCATGATCACTTAAATAGAATTGGACAGGAAACAGCAAAACAGTCATTTTGTTCTCAGATGGCAGGAAAAATATTCAGAGGAGGAAGACCTAGATGGACTGATGTAGTTAGAAGTACTTCATAAGATCAAAATATAAGATTTGATAGTATTGTGATCTTGACAAATAAGAAACTAATGTGGAGGAAATTTTTCAACAGAAAGTTAGTAATTATGTAAACTTATGTAGTGCTATCATATTATTGTGTGCACCCCTTAAGTGTACATGTCAGGAATTCGATGATGACCCTGTTTGATCTTTTCTTAACCAGACACTCCCTCTAGATATATTGTAAATGTCAGTTCTCCTCTTGGTAACTCAAATTATAACCTTGTCCAAGTTTCTGTTGCTGTGAAACACTCTTTGCTCAGATATTTTCAGTCTCATGCCTTTGGCATTAAAGTGTTGCCAAATAGGATGATGTCTATGAGTTCTATTCCTGTTTTGCATGGTCAGATTACTGTTCCTGTTGTTATGATTTAAATACCAAAACAATAGAAACAATTCTAAATAAAATGGCCTTCGTTCTTGCCCCTCCCAAAAAATGAAAAATAAAATAATAAAAACCCAAATCACCATCCACCAATGCTAAAGTATTGATGCTTAGCCAATACTTTAGCTTGAAACAATTGCAACGAACTATCAACAAAGCCAAATCAGATATTTGAGAGCCACATGAAGAAAATTTGACTCATATTCAAACAACAGTTGAATCCAATATCCTCACCAAAGCCATTGGGTGCAACCTCTGCCCTTCCGTCTTCTCATTCTTTACTGATCTGGATGGTATGATTGCAGTATTATTCAAAACAGAGCTTCTTGGCATTATTATCAAATAATATTATTATTCTCCTCCAACTCCTGATGATCGCCACAGCAAATTATGTCCTGCATTACTGAGAACAGCCCATTTCATGCTGCCATAATCTTTCATAGAAGGAAATAACTTGGATACTTCTGGATACTATGAGAAGCAAATAACTTGGACACCAAGTTATTTGCTTCTCATAGTATCCAGAAGTAACACTGATACAGTTTTGCCCTTTCAGTCTTTCTCATTCATCTTGCGTCCACTTTGCAACATAGAAGCAAATCTATGTTCAGCCCAAGTCAAAAAAAGATAAAAACTAATGAACTCTTCCCCAGCCCTCTCTTTATTTAAAAAAAAAAAAAAAAATCACGAAAAAGGTAATCAACAGCCAACTTCTGCACTACCTGAAGGCCCACTAGCTAAGCAGTGATCACCAATATAGGTTCTGCTATCCCTGGTCTATTGTTAACCTCTTAGCTGTTACCACCCCTCTTTGCAGCATAAGCCAGGTTTGTAGGAAAGGTTTATAGAAACTAACTTGGTCACTTGACATTTCTATGGCAGTTGATCAGGTCTGGCACAGAGGCCTGCTTTGCAATTAGGTCACCAGCTTCCTTTCTGGTTGTTTGCTGTATGTCAGGGAGAATAGCTTCCTTCAAACTACCCCACCAATAGAGTAATTCAGGGAGTCTGTACTTTCACCCACTCTTCCTTCTGTACATAAGTGATCTTCTCTCACTGACCTCAATAAAGCTTCAAGGTAACTAATGCCTTAAACTCTGACTTTCATATTTGCCACAGAGTGAAAATAACTTTGAATTTCAGTGCTTTATCAAAATACAATAGATTGAGATTTCTCTTTGAAACATACATACACAGCACTTTCATCATGGTTATTGGTCAAGTTCTTACAGATTTGCAGTTCAGCTTACAGGATTTCTACATACATTTTTTTAAATCAGATTTGTCCATATTCTTCTTTAGCAACAACTGTTCCAACAGAAACTGTCAGGTCAGGCAAATCAAATCTTTCTGTTTCTTTCTATCCTCCCAAATTCTTCCTTAATGAACACTGTGACAGTTCAGGTTTCTCTTTTTCAGATCTTCTCTTATCTGGTCTCTCCACCTTTTCCATGGTCCTCTTGGTCTGTCCCCCTCAAATTTCATTTCATACATTCTTGGTATTCTTTTAAGTTCATTCTCATTAGATGTCCAAACCACTGCAAGCGAAAGTTCATAAGCATGATTATTCCTAATGTCCACATTTCTTATTCTGTCTTTCCTTGTTTTTGCCAATATTGTCTTCAAAACTTTCATTTTCATTGCTTGTATTCTATTCATGTCTGTTTTTGTTATTCTCCATCACAGCTGCATAAGTCAAAATGGGAAAAAAGTTAACTTCTGTTAATCAAAAGCTTGCAGTTAAGTGGGACCTCACTGTCCGAAAGTAGACTGCGTACACTGTTAAAGAAAGTATGACCTAGTGAAATCCTCATTATCTCCTGGTCTATACTTCTCATATATCTTAAGTTTTTGCTACTCTTCAAATCTTGCCCATTGAGTCTAACACCATTAATGTTCACATTTCTACTATGATTGAAAACCATGTCTTCACTCTTCCTACTATGATTGAAAACCATGTCTTCACTCTTCCTACTATTATTGTGTAATCTAATGTTGCCACATCATCCTAATTTCTCTTCCAGTAGTCACAAGATTTCCATCCCCATTTATTAAAAATCCTGACTCCTCATTTCTTCTTCCCCTTCTTCAGAAGTTCATATATTGATTTCATTAATTAAACTGTTTTAATTAATGTAGTGGCCAACCAACGGCATCTATCTGCTCTCCAGCAAATCCCGCCATGGGCATGGATGTTTATGATTGTCTGTGGAAATACTAGTGGTGGTGGTGGTGATGGGCAGTGGATGGCGGTGGTGTAGTTGAGGTTAGTTATAGTTACTAGATTGAGTGGTGGAGACAGAGAGTTATAGAGTAGGTGCCTTCCCTTGATGAGTCTTTGGACTCCCTGGAGGTGTCAAGTAATAATAATAATAAAATATTCATCAACATGGCTGTTTGAAATATATTTACATAATCTTCTTCATATAATTCTAATTTTGAAATTGATATTGACGAAAACATTTCTCTAATTAAAAATATTCTTTGTATAATTCATCTCCATTTATCTTTTATAATTTTCGTGCAGAACTAAAGTCATAAAAGTTGAGCAGAATATTTCTTCACACCTCAATTGTAGAAAATCTGTTTTTCCTTTCATTTTGTTTTCTAGTAGTAAAATGCCACTGAAAAAAATTCAAAGAACCAAAGCATTTCAGCAAATGCTGTCTTAAAATATAATTACTGTTTAGAAAATCCTCTTACAACCTCTAGCATCAGGAAACATCTACAACATAGGTGTGCCTAATTTCAAGATTCGTAGCTTTTCCAAAAGACTGTGGCAGTACACATCATCATTGGGACTTCACACGATTAAACTTTACTTCGTCAAAAAAATTAGCCCAGTTGATTCAGAAAATCGCCCATTTCCTCTTAGGATGCTCAGAATTTCAACAAATTCTTCTGCACATGAAGCCATATAAACTGGAAGTCGACTGTACTTGCCTACACAAGGCTCTTGTAACCATGCAGCATTTCAGTTCCATAATTCAATTGTGGAGAGAATTTAAGGAGAAAGGTGACTAGCAGGCGCAGGAACAGTATAAAGCTCAGTCCAGGATGGTAACAAGGGTGGTAAGAAAAGCAAAAGCAGATTACGAAAGAAAATTGGCTATGCAGGCTAAAGAGAATCCCAAACAGTTTTTTCAATATGTTGCAAGTGAAAGGAAGAATGTTCACGGCAGAATGATTTTGAAAAAATGCTGAGGGTAGGGAGGTAACCGAATCAGTCGATATAGTGGAATTACTGAGCGAGCACTTTGCAAGAGTATATCATCCAGGTGGTGACATTGCAGGAATGGAAGAACCAACAGCTTATACTGGAATTGTGATGAATGAAGTAGAGGCAAATAGTCTATTACAGAACCTCAATGTCAATACATCTGTGGGATTGGATGGTATACCAGCTCGTGTCATACGTGAAGCAGCTAAAGAATTGTCAGTGCCCTTGACCATTTTGTTTAATTTGAGCCTCAGGACTGGGTCAGTCCCAAGGGGGTGGAAAGAGGGGAAAATAGTTCCGCTGCATAAAGGTGGTTCCAAGGCTGCTGTTGAAAATTACCGGCCAATCAGCATAACAGGAATCATTATCAAGGTCTTGGAGAAAATAGTCAAGAGGAAAATACAAGATTGGATAGATGAAAATGGGATACTGTATCGGGGACAGCATGGTTTTGTGAAGGGTAGGTCATGCCTCAGTAACTTGCTCACGTATTATAACACAGTGACGGCTGAACTGGATAAGGGTAATGGGTTTACAGTGATTCTACTGGACCTTGCTAAGGCCTTTGACAGGATACCACATGGAATTCTAATCAGTAAATTGCAGCATATGGGGATGGATATAGGGTTGGTGAGATGGATAGGAGGGTGGTTGACGGAGAGATATCAGAGAGTGGTTTATTCAGGAGTAGAGTCCACAAGACAGCCTGTGACTAGTGGTGTGCTACAAGGATCTGTTCTTGGACCACTGCTGTTTAATTTGTTCAGTAATGATATAGGAAAGGATCTGAGAGGAATAGTTCATTTGTTTGCGGATGATGCAAAGTTGGGTAGGGCAATAGTGAATGCAGATGATGTCAAAATTTTGCAGGATGATTTTGATAGATTGTAGGTCTGGGCTAAGGAGAATGGATGTCAATTTAATGTGGCAAAATGTAAGGTTATACATTTTGGGGTGAAAAGATTAGCAGCAGTTTACTACACTGGTGGAACTGTACTCCAGGAAATTGATGAGGCACGAGATTTAGGACTGTTGGTGGATAAGGAGTTGAAGTTTATAGGGCACATTGCAAAAGTGGCCAAATCAGCTCATCAAATCACTTGGTTGCTGAAGAATACGTTGACAAGCAGGTTATTGTGCCTCTGTATCGAGCCTTGATAAGACCTCATCTCGACTACTGTGCCCAGATTTGGTCACTTAGGTTTCTTCTTGATGAGGAGGAGGTTGAGAGGATCCAGAGGTGGGTGACCAAGATGATAGCAGGTCTGTGGAATGAACCTTATGAGAACAGGTTGAGGATTTGTGGTTGCAAAAATTGGTTGATAGGCGGAGTAGGGGAGATATGATTGAGACATTCAAATTACTGAAGGGTTTCTATAAAATTAATTCAGAAGATATTTTTGAGAACAATGCTGCTTGTGGACTAGGGGACATCCATGGAAACTAGGCAAAAGTGTGGTTAGTAAGGGTGTTAGAGCTGGTTCTTTACTTTTAGAGTGGTGAATGAGTGGAATGGGCTGCCAGAGTCTGTGGTGGATGCTGTGAGAGTGAATGAGTTTAAGGCGAGTTATGATAGATACTGTATGAATGTTGAATAGTTGTGATGAACATGATTTTGAGCCTGCCTCGATGAGTCAAAGGACTCCCTGGAGTTGCCTGTAATGATAATAATAATAATAATGGTGGATCCCCAGAAGTGAGATCATTATAGGTTCGATTCTAGTAGCCAACTTTTTTTTCAGTATGTTTTTTCTCCTGACTGGTGGGGGTTTCGATCCCACAGCATAGAAAAACCGATCGCAGAACTCATGATTTCAGAAAACAATAAATGTTATGGTTCGTAGACTTCAAGATAACGAAATGGCAGCTTTGTCTGCTATATTCTTGCCCTGATACCTCAAAATCATCAGTAGTAATGGGTGATCAGCATTAGTTAAGGATTGAGTCTGTCCACAGATTTCTGTTTCATTAGGGAAAGAGCTCAGCTTACTCTCTTCTTTGGGAATAAACAAATAACAGGTTTATTTTATTTAAAAAAAAAATTTACGTTTAAAAAGAAAAGATAATGAAGCAGTTAGTTCCGCATTACATCGAACGTTAAAATCTCATCGTGAGCCACAGATTTGTGTAATTACATCTCGTGCATGTTTGTGTGCCTACCTCATACAAATGTAGAGCAGTGAAGACGCGCCGTTGGAAATTATTCGAATTTTAACTTTCGAAAGATGAAATACATGAATGAAAGAATAAATCAGAATAAATGTAAATAGAGTAATGATTTAATCAGTAATCAAATCGCATCAGAAACCGTGTACTTGAAAGGAAGTACCGTATTTTCCGTTGTATAAGACGCACTTTTTTACCTTAAAAATTCATCTTAAAAATGGGATGCGTCTTATATAATGAAGGTGAAGATTGTTTCCTCTTTTCAAAGTCATATGCACTCACTTTTATGTTCCAAGATCTTTGTAGGCGGTTAATGGTGCAATCAAATTGATGCGTGACCTTCACGTGACTTCTAGCACGTCATTGGCTAAGAACGGGGAGCCCCTATTCAAGTTTCATAATATCGTATCCGAGTAATCAGTTACCGATGTTTATCAGTATTGAGTTGACGTGTTGAGATATTTTGTGTTCAGTTTGATATTTCCCCGTAGATTTTAGTGATGGAAAAAAACAGGCGACATTCATATACTTCAAGTTACAAATTGCAGGTTTTAAAAAATGCTGAAAAACATGGGAATAGGGAAGCTGAAAGACATTTTGGACCTCCGACTACAGAAAAAATTATTAGAACTTGGCGTGGTCAGAAGGAGATTTTGTACAATTTGTGTAAAGAAAAGCGCGCGGAACGTGGAAAAATTGCGAAGTGATCAGAACTAGAGACCGAAGTTTTGAAATGGGTGCAAGAAAATCGGCAAAATGGCATTGCCATTTCAACAAAAATGATTCATACACATGCAGCCAAAATAGCCTGTGAGCGTAACATTGAAGATTTTAAAGGTGGTGCGTCATGGTGTTACTGTTTCATGAAACGCAGTGGACTTTGTATGCGTACAAAAACAAAAATCAGTCAAAAAATGCCAAAAGAATATGAAGACAAAATTATTTCTATATTATAAGAAATTAATGATGATAGAGAAGAGTCAGATGACAGTGACATGGGTTTTGCAGGTTTCTGAAAGGTCAGTTTACTATTAAAAGTTACCTATTATTTTACCCATTTTTTTTTTAAATCATAAGTTTAGGTTTTTTTCAGAAAAGTGTATTAAATTTCTTGGGTGCGTCTTATACACCGGAAAATACGGTATTTAGTATCCTTTCTTTTAGACTTACACGGTGATGCGAATATATTTTGGAAAATTATGGAGACAATTACCCTGTTTGAGTAAAACTTTAGTTTAATATAAACCAAAATCCACATTCGACCTTTATATTAAGGTCTTCTTCTGGAGCATATATACTATATACAGAGAAACAAGCTGCACTACAATCTACATGGAGTAGATTGCAAACAGAGCTATAACAATTTGCTCTAACCAGCAAGCTCTGAAATAGGAACTAAAAATCATCAGCGACACATTTATAAATAACGGCTATAACAAAAATACTATTAATAAAGTACTTCATAAAAGATCATCAAAAAAGAATCTAGATTACAGTAAAACCATAGCCATCCCATAAATTAAAGGGTTATCAGAAAAATCAACAGACTCTTACACCAATATAATCTCAATGCCACCTTTAAACCACCTACAAAACTTAAAAACATATTCAACTCCTCTAAGGATTCTCTCCTCCCATTATCTTGGAATGTATTGCATCCTCTGCACCTGTAACTTACCATACATTGGTGAAACAGGACGTACAATCCCTATACGTAAGAAAGAACACATAAGACACATTAAATATAACAATTTTGGTGAGGCAGGCCTCTCAGATCACACTCTCAACACCTTACACCAAATCGACTGGAAAAGTACCCACTCTTTACACTATACAAAAACCTGATATGAAAGAAAATTTAAGAAAGCCTGCGAAATTCTGATAAACCAACCAAACATCAACAATAATAGTGGCAGGAAAATTTCAAGAATCTGGACAGCACGCATTCAGCCTACTTAATATTTAGTATCCAGCATACTTCAGGGCTCTAGGCAACCTTCAGCTAGTATTGGAAACCATCCCATACCAACTGGTTGGAATATATATGTATAATCATGGTGTTTGTATGTATATATGTATAATCATCTGTTTATATGTATAATTAAATGCATATGTAGAATATATATAATATGTATAAGGTTTATATGTATAATCATAAATATATAGACTTGTTATTGTTCCCAGTGTAATTTTACAACCAATAGATAATATTAATAATAGGACTCTAGCGTTGATGTAGTAAGTTTTTTTATTTTATTTTATTTTTTTTTTTTACCGGAGGTCAGGCCAATAATTGTTGTAACGATTGGTCAGTAACTTTGATAACCCATGTAGATTGTAGTGCAGCTTGTTTCTCTGTATATAGTATACATGGTCCAGAAGATGACCTTGATATAAAGGTCGAAACGTCGAATGTGGATTTTGGTTTATATTAAACTAAAGTTTTACTCAAACACGGTAGTTGTCTCCATAATTTTCCAACATGTAGAAGTATTTAGTACGTGATTTTGTTACTAAATAGAATTCTAAAGACTAGAAGAGTCTTTTAACCTAAAATTTGGGAAATCGGTTGGCGTCAGAAAAATTCGTCCTGTGTTCTCACAGATTAGGAAGACCCACTGCACCGTTCGAACATTTTCTAAAGGTAAAAGTGATTCATATTTCTCCTATTCCGAAATCGTATTGAATGCTATTTAAAACATTGCTGACATCATGAAATGAGATGCTTTTTGAAATCGGCGTATGCATGCCCAAGGAAACTACTTCAAAGGTGGGTCGGTTGTTTGCAATTACGGTCGAACTAACAAAGTTATGAGGTTAATATATTAAGTATGTTAATTGCTTGTATTATTCGGACCTTTTTGTCCTGTTTTGCCGGATGAAAACACCCTATCATGGAGAAGGGCTAATTCACCTTTATCTGACTTATATGCAGATACTGCATTGCTTAACTTAATTTTTGTACATAGTATTTACTAATTTATCTCTTTCCGACTATTTATTAATGCCTTGTATACTGTTATAACCTTTGCTATGGTGCAATATGACATTTGCTGTCTTTGCGCGAATTAATAACCAACCAATCTTACCCATTGAGGCATTATTGAAGGAGGTAGTCAGCCTGTTCCATTTTATCCCCACAACAGAACTTTTGCATCATACCTTCTGTTCATCATGAATGGTTGGAAAATGCATGCTTCTTTTTCCTTTTTTTTTTTTTTTATCTCCATTATCAAGCTAATTGTTATGCATCTGATGCCATCTTTTTTGGTAGGGGAGCTGTTATCTGGTCAGCGTCTATTTAATTATTTTGGTATTCACAAGGTCTCATTTTATTATGAACTCAAATAAATCAAAATTTTG
Source organism: Typopeltis vanoorti (assembly GCF_054136105.1). Classification (NCBI taxonomy): domain Eukaryota; kingdom Metazoa; phylum Arthropoda; class Arachnida; order Uropygi; family Thelyphonidae; genus Typopeltis; species Typopeltis vanoorti. The sequence continues at coordinate 151,408,493 of NC_143555.1, forward strand.
TCTCTATTTTAACTCGCCCCCCCCTCCTCAAATATAAAATTTGCTGAAAAAGCGAATGAATTATGGCTCTCCTGAAAAAAAAAAAAAAAGTTTGGCTATAATATATTCCGGTGTACAAGTCGACCTGGCGTATAAGTCAATATTGGAATTTTTTGAGTTTATTTGAGTTTTTATAGTATACTCGTCGTATAAGTCGATTCGAAAAATTTCTTTTTCGTATTGACCAGTTGACCAATAGTGAACTAAAGTCCAATGGCTCCTTTTAAAAGAATGAAATATGACGCGAGTTTTAAGTGCAAAGTGATTAAATTTGCAAAAGAAAATATTAACTGTGTTGCTGCATGTCAGTTCTGAGTAAACGAAAAACTAGTTCGCGATTGGAGAAAAAATGAAACTTTAATAATGAAAATGCCAAAAAATAAGTGCGCATTACGGAAAGGAATTTGTAAGTGGCCTATTCGAGGAAATAATGTTGCGGATTGGGTTCGAGAAAATCGCCAAAATGGACTCATTATAACGAGAAATAATATTCGTTTATTAATTATAATAAGAGCCAAAGGCTTCGATTCGGCGACATGAACTTATTTAAGTTAAGGGATATTGCATCCCATATTGTTTCTTAGCCGAATAAGAAACTCAAAGAGTTTCATGCCGAACATAGAAACTATATAAAGTTCGGCGATTCCAAGCGTAAGCCCCAAAATACCAAGAATAGTGATTGGAGCTTGCTCCACCCTTTCTATGAGTTGTCTCAGTTTGCACTACCCAAATGGATTAGGTGCTGCTTTCCAGGTATTTGCTTACGCTTGGAATCGCCGAACTTTATATAGTTTCTATGTTCGGCATGAAACTCTTTGAGTTTCTTATTCGGCTAAGAAACAATATGGGATGCAATATCCCTTAACTTAAATAATATTCGTTTATTTTCCTTGAAGTGGGGCAAAGCAAATAAAAAGGACAGCGAAAACTTCAAAGCTACAGTGAGTTGGTGTACCCGGTTTATGGAAAGGAAAAATTTAGTGCTTCGACTAAAAACGAAAATCGCACAGAAGCTGCCAAAGGATTTGGATGATAAGTTATTAAGTTTTCAAAGATATATAATTGCTAAAAGAAAGCAAAAAAATATTTATTGTCTCAAATCGGAAATATGGACGACACTCCAGTTATGTTTGACATGATCGGGAATAGAACAGTAGAATTGAAAGGAAGTAAAACTATTTCTTTAAAAACAACTGGACATGAAAAAAGCCGTTTCACAGTTATACTTGCTTGTATGGCTGATGATACTAAATTAAAACCTATGATAATTTTTAAAAGAAAAACAATGCCAAAGATCAAAATTCCAAGAAACGTTTTTGTCCATGTTCATGAGAATGGTTCGATGGACGAAGCAGGAGTTAAGCTGTGGATAAAAAATATTTGGAATGCACGACATGGTGCATTAAAAAATCCAAACAGTCTTTTAGTGTGGGACATGTTCAAATCCCATTTAACGGAGAGCACAAAATCTTTATTAAGAGAGAATAATACCAATATGGCAGTGATTCCAAAGTGGGTTAACTTCACTAGTGCAACCGTTGGATGTTTGTATAAACAAGCCATTTAAAGACCGTTTACGAAAACAGTAGAATGCGTGGATGCAAGAAGGAGAGAAAAGTTACACAAAAGGAGGACAAATGTGACATGCGTCTTTGGTGACTATGTGTGAATGGGTAGCGAAAGCATGGGATGAAATAAAACCAGATACAGTAATAAAATCTTTTAAAATATGTGCTATATCTAACAAATTAGATAGCTAGGAAGATGATTTTGTTTACAATGATGATGAAATTGATGGTAAATCTGATGGAGAAAACGATACAATTTATATGACGATATACCGGAAGAAATTACAGAACCAGAGTACAATGAACTTTTCGTACATTCAGACAGTGAAAATCAAATTTTAATTATGTAGTTACCTACCTATTTTCTTTTCTAAATAAATAATTATATAACATTGTAAATATTTTTTTCTGTAAATAAATTTGATATAAGTCGAAAAAATTTGTATTTCGTGAAGTAAAACCTTCCTACTAATGTAGTCATATTTAATATAATTACAGTAGTGAACATTAAAAAATAAAGTGTTAAGCATGGATGAAATGTCGCCCTTGTAAATGTATTGACTTAAACATAGCTTCTTTCCTTGTCTAGATCGATCCTTCCGACGAAGAGATAAAGTAATAAAAGGAGAGAGTCACAACTCTCCTTTTCCCTTTTTATTTGATGTGAATTTTTTTTTTTAATTAACAGAGGCAAGAGTTTCTGATCTGCATAAACAAAATTTCTTGTGAGGTACAATGTAAAAAGAGTCACAGCACAACATTTATCTTGCCTAAATGTAGGAAAATTAAGGAAACATCAAGTATAGAAATATATTATTTCTTTAACAAGAATTAATTACCAGTGGCTTAAAATAATTTCAAGCTGAAATGTTACAAGTTTCAATCATTACAGTCAAATGATTTTATATAGCATATCTGTTAATTACTAATTTAAATACATAAATTTAGATACAGACCATAATAACAAACAAACCATTGCCCCACCCTACACTTTTATGAACATAAATCGCGCATGATCATTACAACGATACGTGCGATTTGTGTTTCATTCGATTTCTGAGGTTATTTTCAGCGCTTTTTTTTTTTTTTTTTTTGTAAACCAATACGTGCTGATACTCATTCTTTGTTAGCAGAAAAAATTGAAAATTAAAACGAAAAGGAAAAAAAATTATTTACTGTTAGTGTTTTTGCAATAAGAACAACAAATGAAGTATATAACACACAGTTGATTAAGCATATATTTACAAGAATATAAAAAATAAGGAAAATATATACGAAAAAAATTAATGAAAACTTTATATAGCAAAAATACAAAAAATATATATAGCAAATATTTTAATAATAGACGTAGTGAAAAATTCAACTTTCAGTAAATAATTTGTTGCGCTGTAGGTAAACTAAAAAATTACTGAATACTGTATTACAAATTTCTAAATGTATCATGGTTTATCCATTATATTAATGGATACACCATGATACCTTTGGATTTTGCTAAAGCTTTTGACAGAATAGGGCATGGAATACTGTTGCATAAATTAACAGAGGCAAGAGTTTCTGATCTGCATAAACAAAATTTCTTGTGAGGTACAATGTAAAAAGAGTCACAGCACAACATTTATCTTGCCTAAATGTAGGAAAATTAAGGAAACATCAAGTATAGAAATATATTATTTCTTTAACAAGAAATAATATATTTCTTGTTAAAGAAATAATATATTTCTATACTTGATGTTTCCTTAATTTTCCATAAACAAATAATGGGTTTGGGTTATACAATATTAGCATGGATAAGAGGATGGCTGACTGACAGATATCAAAAAGTGGTATATGGGGAGGGGTGAATCTGCAAGATTCAAGGTAACCAGTGGTGTGCCTCAAGGATCAGTCCTTGGTCCACCGTTATTCAATCTGCATTAATGACATTAGAAGGATTTGACATACAACTATTTGCTGATGATGCAAAGATAGGGTAATCAGGAGTGCTCCTGATACGCAGTACTTTGCAGAATGATTCGAATAGGCTGGAATTGTGGGCATGTGAAAATTACTGTTATGTCACTATTAATAAATGCTAAGATATGCACTTTGGCGTGATTATACGAAGGGATAATACGAGATATCCAATGTCGTATTATATTGGTGGGATTATGTTTGAAGAAACTGATGAGGCTAGCAGGGGTGAATGCTGGTCTTGAAATTCACGCTTGCTCTTTTTATCATTCAGGGAGTGAGAGGTGTGATTGAAGTCTGATTAGCGGAATAATGAATTACTGACCATTTAAAACTATATATTTAGACATTTATGTACATTTAATAATACAAATACAACATTTATTTTACAAATGATATTCTATCTTTTTCAATTTAGCTACTTGAATACAAATTCTACCCTACGGTTCTTCTTTATGAACTGGTCAATAACATCGTCATAAAAAGTTGGTTGTAACTTAATTTTCCCAAGCAACATGCACACTTGTAAAGGATGGCTGAAGCTCACTGGCTAGAGCTACTTTCACTGCATATGACCTGTGTTTAAGACGACGTGAAGGGAGCGGTAATTGCTGTGCGCGCGCATGAAATCTGCTGTAGCGAGGATCTGGAAGCTCACATAACCAAGCAAGCCAAGGTAGCTTTGACTAGACGAGCAAGTATCGGCCCTCGATACACAACGCAAAGCTCAATTATTGCTGCGCAAGCTTAAGACGTCTTCTGTCTTCTACAAAAATAAAAGCCTAAATGGAATGCTTATAAATGCATGCATTTATTAACAAATCAATATTACTTCTTTCTCAAGTAATGAACTTGCATAGCAAGCATGGAAAATTCGCCCCTGAAGGCTAGAGATCTTAGGATTTTAGTGGACACGAAATTGAAGTTCAAGGGTGTCATATAGCAAAAGTTGTGAATACAAAGTCAACAAATTAACTCAAAAGATAATTGCAATGCCGAACGAACGTTGACATGTAAAGATAAGGATGTCATTTTGTCTCTAGCAAACAGGAGAAAGAATGGTGATATGACTGAGACGTACAAACTTCTGAAAGAGTTATACAGAATTTCAGTAGATGGAATTTGTCATTTTATGAAGGATGAGAAAAAGACGCGAGGTCATCTATGTAAGTTGAGAATGACTGCTGTCTTATAGATTGCAATCACGCACTACTCTTATAGAGTAGTGCGTGAATGCAATGAACTGCCGTTGAATGTTGTGTGGGCAAGTAGCGTGAATAAATTCAAGAACAGGTATGACAGCTGGTGCGAATAGTATGGCCTCCCTCGATGAGTTCCTGACTCCCTGGAGGTCTCTTTTAATAATAATAATAATATATTTTCTTCAAAACATTCACCGTAGACGCACACTATCCACTGGGAGCCTCTCTTCACTTAATAAAAAGGACTTGACATTACATTCTTTCTGACCATACCCTTATCCAGCTTCCAGGGATTACCCCAATTTCCTTCTATTACCTGCAATGAGCTGTAAAATTTCTCAATTATCTATATTGTAAGAACCCTTATTGTAGAGTCCTTTACTTTATGTTTCTTTTTCTATCAATATTTCCTCTCCTCTCATTCTGCTATTTTTTTTTCGATCTTTGAAGGACACTCATTCGTGATGTGTTCATATCAAGCCCTTGTAAACAGGGAGAATGAAACTTCATTATTCCTAGAAGTTTTCTTTTCAACATTGCCTTGGTAAAGTGGCCTCTAAATCTGAACTCACTATCCATTACCACTAAGTTTCTAGCTTCATCAGCCACTTGCAACATATTCCCATAAATATAATATAATACTCAGTATGCAAGATGTTGGGCCCAAAACCTCACATCATTAACATTTGCCCTTGAAGTGAAAAGTATAGTATCTGTCACCATTACTTCAATTTGATTTTTGGAAGGCGGCAAAGTGCATGTATCTTAGAACACCTTTACTACGAGTTGCCATGATGTTGCACTAATGGTAAGGTCTCTCCATCAAGGAGAAATGAAACACACACACACACTTACTAAAGTGAAACAACCCCCCCCCAAAAAAAAAGACATATCTATTTATTAAACTAAAACGAAAGTTTCTCAAAATAAAACGTGTCCTTACTACGTATAAATAAAATAAAAACAAAAAGCGTATCAAAGTTAATGACAAACATGTATTTTATTAAGTATAATTTCTGGGAAATTCCCATGCTACTCCTCTAAAACACTATTAATATAATTAACGGCTATTTTAGCCTGTTTTTGTTTAGGAGTGTCCCTTATATTTTAAGGGACACTCCTAAACAAAATCAGGCTAAAATAGCCGTTAATTATATTAATGTATTTTATTACTATTCAAATACACCATAGCGTGTGTGTGGGGGGGGGGGGAACTCAAATAAACAACAAAAACAGAAATTAAGAAATATTTTATTTAATGCAACACATGTGTTTGTCATAAAATATAAAATAATTTATTTTTATTCGCAGGAATAAACAGATTTTTGCTCACCATGCTTATTCTTTTGAAAACGAATAAAAGTTTTCTTTGTATAATGATAATTATCACCTTACCAATAGACTGCAAATGCAAGAAGAACAAGTAGATTTATTATAAGGCTAAATACGGTATGGACTCAATTAGTCTGTGTACTACCTGTAGGACAGTAAGTGTAAAAGGGAGATATATCCGGAATGAAAACGACCTGGGCTCTGCATAATAATAATAATAAATAAAAAAAAAACACGTCGCGCTCGCAGACACTCTATACATTATCATCAAGACAATACTAATTTTACAATTAAAATTTTAATCGAGAATATTCAAACTAGCATGCCGTATATATATATTTATTTAAAACTGTAAATAAATCGTCAGCTCAACACGGAAGTGACATAATATACCTTCAAGCGAGTTCCCTCTGGAAGGGATATAACACCGCCTAGCGTGAAATGTGTTAAAGCTGTGAAATCCATGATATGTACTCTGATATTTTTTATTGTAATTTTATTATAGTTCATTCTTTAAAAAAATGTTGGTCTCTACCCACAGTTTGAAAAACACTGATTAGTACAGTCACTTGAACTCGTTCAAATGATGTTGGATTTTTGTAGCTACTGGGATTTGAACAAATTAATTTTGTGCTCTCAATTTCGCACTTTATAGCTAGACAAAAAAAAAAGGGCAAAATTAATGTGCAAAATATTACGTTAGGTTAGGAGGTTTGAATGCGTTACACCCTCAAAATGTCACTGTTGTATTAAAGGAAAATAGCTGCAAATTCGTTTAAATTTGAGTGGCTCCACATATGTGACATAATTTGTTTAATAAACTGCACGTATAGAAATATTTAGCATGCAACGTTGTTTTAATAAAACTCTGCCTCCCCCCCCCCTCACACACACACATTGAGTCTGACTGGAAACGTGCGCACAAAATGTTTTTCATGACCACTTGAGGATGGCATAAATTAGAGGGAATATTGTTTATGAGACTGGCTAATTCCTTCTAAACAACAAAACCGAAGGACAAATGCCACCACTTGTAGCAAACTAAGGAACTATCCGATGATGGTTATCTTCAGGTTAGTAAATCATTTGCAAATAATGAACATTTAAGGAAGTTATACATTCATCTTCCAACATCTTTATGTCATGTCAATTAAAGCTTAATAATTCTAGAAAAAACTAAATAGATGAAAACCTAATTGACGAACTGGATAACGATAAGAAAGTGGTTTAGCAAGTATAAGCTTCGATGTGATTCTCATAGCTTTGATGTTTATAAAGGCGTTTTTATTAAACTACGAAATGTATAAGACTTGATAAAGCAGAATACAATATGGAAAAAAAAATGTTTGGACATTTTATATACAGGGTGGTTCAAAATTTCACGTACAAACTTTGAGGGGAGGTAGAGAACACCAAAATAAACCATAATCATATACGAAAGCATGACCGGAAACGGCACCGGAAGGTACTAACAGGGACACAAAGATACACAAATAACACAAGGCAGTAAGTAGTGTAAAAAACTTTATTAGCCGTAACTGAACAGTTCAATAGTAGTTGGATACATAATATAGTAAACGACGTGCATGTCTGCCATCTCAGCGTTCGTGAAAAGACGCATGTTATTCGTACGACATCGAAAGCTTGAATGAGGAAGCCCCAATTACTCACCTGAAGCGCTGGCGAACAGCGCCACCTATCACTTTTGGGTGGCGTTTCCGGTCATGCTTTCCTATGTGAATATGATTGATTTTGACGTTCTCTACCTCCCCTCAAAGTTTGTACGTGGAATTTTGAACCACCCTATACATTGCACTTTTAATGTAAATCCTGCCTACAAAAGTTCTAAACCTATAGCACATTAGTGGGTGGGTGGAATGACGACTCCAGAAACTGTTTTAGAAACCAAACATGAAACATGTTCAAGCATTTTCAAATCTTTAATGATGGTGGTTTCATACCAGGAGATAAAATTTATCTACCACGAAAAATACATTTAGGCGTGAAAAAAGTCCATTATTAATGAAGCTAGTAATCAGTTTTACTTAAAATGTTTTTAAGCGGACTTAAAGACATTTTAATAAATGAGAATGCACTTGACAAAAAAAAAAAAAAATCACTCTTTATGAACCTCTGAAAACAGACGACATATATCCCAGCACATTAGAAACAACTTTCCAGTTGACTGGAGAACTGCAAACATTATCTCATTCGTGTAAGTCGAACATCTGTGTTGGGTAAAATAATGGAATATGTTAAGAGCGTATTAAAATAAATAAATGAATAAAAAACATCCATAACCAGAGTGAGCCCGATGACTTTCTTATTTTAAAAAATAGAAGGAAATTGATAAAAGTTTCTAGAGCATATAGTTTCCGAATTACGTAACTATTAATGTGCCATCGATGGACTAAAAATTTTCACTACGCTCACTCACTTTACTTGTCATTCTGGCCTTCAAAAAATAATTAAATTAAATTTAAAAAATAAATAAAATAGTTTATACAACGATTTTAAAGAGAATGTACCTTCACTATGAACTAAGATGTCGTTCACAAAATAAAAAATGCGAATCAAAACCAGTCCTGATTCAAGAAAAACACATAACATAACATAAGCACATAAAACAACAACAAAATACTGATTTTTTTTCATACAATAAATAAATCTAATGCAACAGTCTAAACATTTTCAGAAACACCAAGCGTGCAACAGTTTCATTGTTAAAAACAACTAAAAAACGTTTAATAAGCGATGTCTTGATCAATATACGCCTTATGCCCACTACAATGTTATTTAAAATGTTGTTTGCTACTAGCTGAGACTCTGCTCGTGTTGGTTCCATGCAAGGGCGTTAATTAATTATTTTGTAAATTCTCTTCCGTGTTATCCACCCTACTGACAAAGTAATATCTCCTGACTCGTAGCATAAAAAAAAATTAATAAATAATAAATAAAATCTTCAAAATAAATCAAGCCACAATTCCAACACCTAACGTGAGCCATCTTTATTATTATTATTGTTGTTGTTTTTTTTTTCATGGGATGCGTAAATAGCATACTGGAATCATTTATACAAGCAATCCTATAAGCAGCGCTCCCGTAGCATGATTGGAAGAAAGGCGGCACGTTACGCCCAAAATTCGATTCTCGTCACGATGAGAGGAATTTTTATGTGTGTGTTTTTTTTTCAATTGACGGTGGGTTAGCCGATCTGATACGGAGATAACAGGGCTTTTTCTCCCTGAAAAGAGTTTTTTATCCCGCATACAGAGAAATCGGCCACGCAACTTACAGACAAAAAAAAAAATACTAGTTGGTGATGGAGACACAGTTGTAAAGTGTCCTCCCTTGATGAGTATCTAGAGTCCTCGGAGATGTCACATGTAATAATAATAACTAACCTTTCCTTATCACAAATGACGAATTTCTCCTTAACACGTTCATTGCCAATCACGCGATATCGCGCGATGCGAGTTCTCACCAAACGGCCGATCACGCGTTATCACGTTGACGTCGCTAATTAAATAAAAAAAAAAAATAAAAAAAAAAATTTGACCACCACACGAAATTCCAATTTTCAGCTTGGCAATGAACGATATCGCGCGATCACGCGATGCGAGTTCTCACCAAACGGCCGATCACGCGTTATCGCGTTGACGTCGCTAACAAAATAAAAAAAATTTGGCCACCACACGAAATTCCAATTTTCAGCTTGGCAATGAAAGTGTTAAATATGAGTTTTCCCCCCCCCCCCACCCCCCCCCCCCCCCACCCCCCCCCCCCCCCACCCCCCCCCCCCCCCACCCCCCCCCCCCCCCACCCCCCCCCCCCCCCACCCCCCCCCCCCCCCACCCCCCCCCCCCCCCACCCCCCCCCCCCCCCACCCCCCCCCCCCCCCACCCCCCCCCCCCCCCACCCCCCCCCCCCCCCACCCCCCCCCCCCCCCACCCCCCCCCCCCCCCACCCCCCCCCCCCCCCACCCCCCCCCCCCCCCACCCCCCCCCCCCCCCACCCCCCCCCCCCCCCACCCCCCCCCCCCCCCACCCCCCCCCCCCCCCACCCCCCCCCCCCCCCACCCCCCCCCCCCCCCACCCCCCCCCCCCCCCACCCCCCCCCCCCCCCACCCCCCCCCCCCCCCACCCCCCCCCCCCCCCACCCCCCCCCCCCCCCACCCCCCCCCCCCCCCACCCCCCCCCCCCCCCACCCCCCCCCCCCCCCACCCCCCCCCCCCCCCACCCCCCCATCTATAACTTCGTAAATAGTATAGGTGTTCAGGCATATTTATGTTCCAGGCGTTAAAATCGGCTGTCATCCCGGCTTAGGCTCTCACATTGCTGCAGGATATCTCCCATAGTCTTGAAAGTTTGACTATTAACTTGGATTTTCGAATGGTTTTATCGTCATGTTCTACTATTCGCAGCCGATTGTGAAACGCAGTCAGGGTGTTTCCGCATAACGGAAGAACACCCCTAGTGAGGAAATCGAGCTTGTCTTTTATTCGTCGATATGCCCTAGCTCGATTTCCACGTCTTTAATTAGGGGATCCCTGGGAAGACCGTTTCTCCGGTTCGGCGATCCATCCTAGTTCTCTGTATCATTGTTTTCCTTTGTATATAAGCCCTTTCTCTCGAGCAATTCTGAGAGAGCCGTTTAATTAGTTTTTAAAGGTGACCCATGCGCTCCAGTGGATATTCTTTCATTTGTGACATAGCAGTTGTAAATTCTCATTATGCATTTTCGGGAAGTTTGGAAGATTTCCAAAGGTCCTTTGGAAGTGTCAACGACCTCGGGTAGTTCGATAGTTAACAGAACCAGTTTATGGTTTGTTATTGAACTGCCAACCGCTATACTGAAATAACTCGTGGCTCTAAATTTCCGGAAATGTAAATACGGTTGAGACTCCTCCTCGCGACCACGTGGTACCGACTCTGTCGGGATTATGCCCCCTCTAGATGTCAATGAGGTCGACATTATCAGAGCACAGTTGCAGTTTCCTAGAGCCACCGGTACCAGAATCGTTGTTACCGCAAATCCTTTTCATATTGTTTGTCTGCGATACAGTTCCATCCCCCCCACCTTCTACCCCCAAACTTCCAGTCTACGGAGGTTGGACGTCCTACAACATCTTTCGGTACATTGAAAAATCCGCCTCGAATAGGCTGGGTTTTTTCAATGTGCAGAGACTCCCTCCCTCCGAAACACCAGAAGCTTTGCAAAGGGAAGCTTCTGGTCAAGTTTTCCAATGTCCCAAAACTGATAAAAATGCGTCTCCTGCAGTAGTAGTACATGAACCGGATGAAGAAAAGTTTCCAAAAAACAGCGCGCTATGAGGAGATAGATCGCAAACCGTTGCTATACGAAGTGGTAACGTAAAAAGGAAAATTCTTAGTCATGTTAAAATATTTTAGTATTTAATTCTCATCCCCTTAATAATTTAATTGTCTCATGTGTGTTATGTCCTCTTCACTGATTATGTGTGGGGGAAGTCACCAGCACCTCGAGCGATCCCTCAGATCGCCCAACAATGAGAGATCTTAACGATCATTTAACTGAGCGGAGGTCCTGCTCAATAACAGGCTCATCCTACGACTGAGCAGAACCATGTTCAAAGCGCATGTCTGAAGAGCTGAGATAGAATACTTAAGTCAGATGAGACAGTTACGGAGAGAGTGGACCAGTCCACATTGACAAATGGGTCAACCGAACCTTCCTTGTTGAATATGTAAAATACTGGTTCGCCGAACATTTCGATTGCAACGAGGAGCTTTGCCATTGCACCAGATGTTCCCCGGAAGGAGCGGATTATGATTGCTCCCCCCCCCCCGATTGTACTCGGAACTGAAGGGGGGGGGTGTTTCCATTGCTGATGGGTTTTGCGAATTTCACAATTTTCTTGGGCAGACGATGTAACTGTGGCTGGTGGGGACTGCTCTTCCTTGCAGGTAGATTCTTTCTTGGCTGGTTGTCGTTTTGACTTTATATTTTCTTCTACTAGATCTCTATCGTTAAGTTTTTCCTTCCATTTCCTCTACTCCTCACCCCTCTTTGGCAGATGATGTTGATGTCCGTTCTTTAACTGTCGTCAGTTTTTGTGGAGGAAGTCCTGGATTCTATTTTACGGTTTTGCTTTTCCTTCTTGGTTTTTTCCATGCGACGTCTTTGTAAATTCTGCCCGTTTCACCCCCTCCTCCGAATCGGCTGTTGTTGCTGGTAGCGGTGGAAATTCAGGAGCCCTGTTTGTGTATTCTCTGACGTGTCCGTGCTATCTGAATTAGACGTGTTGGTCATGTTGCTGGCATTTTCTGCAAGGACCATTGCAGTGCTCTAGTGTGTGTGATTCGTTGCAGTTACGACATTTGGCTTTTATGCACTATGCTCCTAGATGGTCATAGGAGCCACATCTAAAGCACTGCCTCCTGACACTCAGTAACTAACCATAACCCGTGCAGAACCAATTAGTCCGAAATTTGGAACAGGGCTTCACTTCCATGGTGAAGCTAATCTCTCCAGATTTCCTGCAGTTTATAATTGGCAGTACCTTACTTAATGTCCTTAACAGTTCCCCATTTCCAGAAGATTATGAATAACGTCGTCACTGTTTTCAACGTATTTTAAACGAAATCTGTCTATTTTGATTGTTCTAAGCAGGCTTTCATCATGACCGGAGTTATTTTGGCCCCGGCGTATTTAAAACCTCGTAGCAACTTCTCTCGAATATATATTCTTGACCACAATCTGAAATCCTCCGCCGCCGTATCAAGTGAAACCATAAATATTGTTGTATCCTGCTGCCTCGCGTAAAGCTTGGCATATTACTCTTTTTTTCTATCTTAGAGTCTATTTCAAAGCCTAACATTCTTACCTTGGGCAAGAACTTCAAACCATAACTAATTTAAAAGTGTTACAAGATGTGGGAAAAAAAGGAAGAAAGTAAGTGTAGTGGTTAAAACTACTACAGTACATCCCGTAGGAACAAGATTTACTAACAAGTAATTCTATAAGCACGAAAAGCTTACTAGCCAAAGTAAAAATTTGCGTACAAGAGAAACTAGATACGACCTTACCTCACGACAGACGTTCTTACTTCTGCAAGACACTAGATACAACTAGCGACATCCTTAAAAATAAATATAATTACCACATGATAACAAATCCACCTATTTTTTTTACAAATAATAATACACGTACCTTCGTTTAATCAGCTGCAAATAGTAGCACAAATATTCCTAATATATTTTGCAAGCGCAGCTAACCGCCTCTGGTATGTCAGCCGATCAAAGCAAGCTATTTTCAAATAAGCATTCATTATCTTTAGAAATGAAAATACCAGAGGAAATATAAAGTGGGATAAGAAAAGATTGCACTGAATCATGTTAAGTGCAGAAATTGTTAAGTGCAAAATTTTAAGGACAGCTTTGGTCTCGTATGATGAGAAAATATTAAAAGTCTGCAGACGTTTGTCCAGAATTTCTGTAAAGTAGTTCTAATTCTGAAGGGCTGTTCTTGTAAATAAATAAATAAATAAATAACATAACGATTGAACTAAAAATAACAATTTTACAGAAAATTGCCACCGAACTGTCTTTTAATAATCGTGTAACTAGTTCTGATATTTTTAATAATTAATATTGTATTAATCAATGTAATGGTTCTGATAAACCGTTGGAATCATATTTATACCAGATGAGTCTGCGCCAAACCGATGATGTGAGATTCCTGATTTATGTTGTTTGATGGATATGATGAAATTTGACCTTCTTCCAATCTCTGCAAAACGATCAGTTTGATTAAAATAAAGATTTATATGAGCATGGAATTTGGCTTGCACAGAAACAAAGCAAGTCTATGTTGATTGAAGGCAAGAATGATTTGTTGATGGATTCAAGGCTTTTGGAAGCTGAAATTTCTTTAAAATTAAACTCAGTCTGCTCATAAGTGAACAATAAAATCTAAGGGGAGAGTTTGAAATTTATCTCTGTGCTTAGGCACAGAGATAAATTTCAAGACTTTGGAGAGAGTAGGGACATACCAGTTCATATTCTCAGGTTGACTTTGGGAATTGTTCTAAGTACACGGAGTTCTTGTTAGGGTTTATTTGTTGTTGAAGCATTCGTTGGAAGAATTTACGTAATGCACTTTATTCGAGTCCATTAGAGAACCATATCCCTTTGGTAAAAAACTATTTTATAGAAAAAGAGAAATAGAGATTCCAGTGGTAAAACCATGGATGACTTTATTCGCTACAGCATGTATGCACTTCATAGAATGAAAGATTTTGGAAGAAGAACGAAATTGGTGAGAGGTTTCTCGTAGGTTTTTTGAAAGAGAAATAATGCCAGAATTGTGAGGAGAATAAGAAGAATGATAGTGATTAGTTGAACGGTAAAAAGAGATTCTGAATAGCGATTTCCATGTTGCACGTGGTATGAAATGACAGAAAGAATGAAACGGTCGAAAATGGAGAGAATGATGATATTGTACTAGAAAAGATAACGCGTTTACGTGGAGTTCTCCAGAGGACAAAACGCGAGAATGAATGGTTCAAGAAACGCCGTGCGGATGGTAGGATACTGAAGCGAAAGAAAACAAGATGTGAAGGAAGAGAGATGAGTAAAAGAGCAAATTAGGAACAAAACGATCGAATAAATTATCAATATATGATGATTCATTGATAATAGGGGATGTTGAGGAGAGTGTGATGAAATCCTGTTTCCCTGCAGCAAAAATTAAGGATGTAGAAGCGAACGCGAGGGAGACCTTAGCTGGTATGAATGATCTAGCAGGTGAGGTTTGGGAGAAGACATGAAAGAGCTGTTAGTACAAGCGACAAAGAAGAGTGGGAAAACAAATTTGTCAATGGAATGATGTGGAGTTTATGGATGCGTGGATTGAATTTGATGGTTGGAAAGATTTATACGGTGGATGGCTTGCATCTGAAGGGAATCTAGAATTAAGAAGGATGCAGGTGAGTGTAAGTTGTTGCCACCTAGAGTTTTTTTTTTCTTTTTAATGTTGAGTCCATACCGAGGATAGTAAGCAGGAAGTAATCACATGCTGAATGTAGCTCGCCAGGTTTTTAACTTTAGTAGGTTAAGCAATACAAGGCATAATGGAGGTTGTGAGACGAAGAAAGTATTGCAATTTATGTCTACAAATGCGAGAAGTATTCGGAATGAGGGAGATGAGTTTTCAGCACTTTAGCTGAACTTGAGCAAACATTATAGGCATTAGTGAGAATTTGTTGGCTGAGGATGATATCGTCATCCTCAGTCAACCACTTCAATAATATTCAATATTAACAGTTGGTTCATATTAGCGGTAACAAACCAAGTGGTAACCACTTTTGCAAACATTTAAGATGACCGTGTTCGCATTTTTCCTAAAAATGGAGAAAAACGAGTTTCGTGCAGTGAAGAAGTGGACATCCGCGCAGATCAAAGCCGAGTTAGATGCACTTCATGGAGACTCTGCACCAGCATTAAAGACTATTTTTGGATGAATGAGTTTAAGCATGTTCGTAAGTCCATCGAAGATGAAGTGCGCTCCGGACGTCCCACTGAGGTTACTACGGAGGAAACGATCGATAAAATCAATGATATCATTAAGGAAGACCGCCGAGTGAAAATGCACACTGCTGAGATTGTCGGCATCTCAACTGAACGGGTGTATAATATCCTGCACGAAAAATTGCACATGAGAAAGCTGTGTGCCGCGATTGTTGACTGTTGATCAAAAAAACGCATACAAAAAGATATTTCAACGCAGTGTTTGTCGTGTTTAATTGCAATTCGCACAATTTATTTGTGTTGCAACCACTGAGTTCAATCAGCAGTCAAAACAGTGGACAATACCCGATGAAAGAGTACAAAAAAAAAAAAAAAAAAAGCTTTTCAAACAGCCCTCGTATTGCCATACGCAAAATTTTCGGTTGAAAAAAAGGAATATATGTGGAATTGCAAAGTAAGTGATTATGATAAGTTGAAGAGTCAGCTCTTAGCAGTGCCATGGTATAAGAATTTGGAGGGGAGATGCTGGTGGTGCATCTCTCTCTCTCTCTCTCTCTCTCTCTCTCTCTGTGAGAGAGAGAGAGAGAGAGAGAGAGATTGAAGTGATTCTGTGAGTGTTATCTGGGCCCAATTGCTCTCATCTGGACAGCTTCTAGGAACTGGATCATAAATAAATACTCTTTGTCCGATTTTCTACTGGTTTGAAAGTTTTTACAGAGAGTTCATTTAAAATTCATACTTTATTTTGCCCTTTTCCAGAAAAGAAATATAATAATATTGTTGTGTGTTGAAGCAGATATGCTTCTACACATTACATTCTGACTAATAAAGCCACAAACGCTGTTCAGCTATATTAGAAAAAAAAATCGCGAATATTAATACTTCTACCGCTGGACCCTTAATAAAATATATTTTACATCTATGTAAAAGAAAAAGAAAAAGAAGAAGATGTGTAACCATATTACATTAGATAATAGGACTGAAATAATTAAATTTAGTGACGATGGTCTGTCAAACTAAACATCGAAATAAACATAAACGAAGAAAGGCTTCATCATCTGAAATTTGCAGATGATATTGTCCTAATAGCAGATAATCTTAAAGATCTGGAAGAAAGGCTAAATCAGCTAAATGAAGCCTCCAAAGTAATTGGATTAAACATAAATAGAGAAAAAAATAAAAATAATGATGAATAAATACATAAAACATAGAACTGTCAAAGTTGAAAATCATGAAATAGAACAAGTTACTTCATATGTATATTTGGGCCAATTGTTGTCCTTTGAGGATTGCCAAAGAAAAGAGATTGAACGAAGAATTCACCTTGGATGGATGGCTTATGGGTAAATGAGAGATATATTCAGAAGTGACATTCCTATGAGTCTAAAAAGGAAAGCTTTCGACCAGTGCATATTTCCTGTCCTAACATACGGTGGAGAACACATGGACTTTAATAGAAACACTAAACAAAACGCTGAGAACAACACAACATCGCATGGGGAGCAGTATGCTAAAAATAACATCAAGAGATAGGAAGACAAATACCTGGATAAGATTTCAAACAGATGTCATGGATATTGTAAAATACATTAAACAGGTTAAGTGGAGATGGGCTGGCCATATTGCCAGATGCAGGGACGGGAGATGAACTAGAAAAACAATAGAGTGGAGACCAATTGATGGAGCAAGACAAAGAGGAAGACCGAGAAGAAGTTGGAAGGATGAACTGGAACAAGTTGCAGGAGTGAGATGGATGGGAGAGGCAGAAAACCGAGTGGTGTGGAAAATCATGGGGGAGACCTTCGTTTAGCAGTGGACAGAACCAAACGGTTGAAGAAGAAGAAGAAAAAGGTCTATCGATCATCGAGATATTCGGTAGGCTAAACTTAATTGGCACTACGTGAAGTGTCACAATAGTTAATATTTGCAGTTATCCGTATGCAACAATCTTATTGTTATAGCCGAAATAGAAAGACTTTTAATGCTGTAGATCAGGAATGCACAACATACGGCCAGTTCAATTATTTAATGTAATCCTCGGAGTAAATTGAATAAATAGAAGAAAAAAATATTTCATAATATTAAATGATTTTAAATATCCTTTATATGTTTATTAAGGAGGAGAGTTTGTTTATTTTCCCTGCACCTTAACAAAAATCAACCATAGCGCGTGGCTAAACAAATACTAACATTTGATTGGCCGATTTCTCAACTTGCACCAGCAACAGACATAAAAATTATTCAGTATTACAAATGTTATTGCATGCGTTTTGCGCTGTGTTATTTGTTAATCCATGTCTATATACATTTGTGGTATTATTTATTTTATCAGCATTACAAACTGATAAAATAAATATTACCACAAATTTATATAGACATGGAATAACACACAGTTTACAGGAGAATGGACGCACAAGTATTGTTTTATTGAATATAAAAGGAAATTTTTGTCTAATAACAATTTGAGAAGTACAGCCATCCCTCGACATAAGTCGGGGTTCTGTTCCAACAGGCAGGACGTAAGTCAGTTCGGACGTAAGTCGATACATTAAATCAACAGAGTCGCAGGGGTCAGGGACTTAACACTAATAAGTACTGCATACTGTAATTTAAATTTTAAACCTTATTATAAAACTGTAGTGTGCGTTAGTGCCACAATAAAACAGAAGAATAATCACCCAAATCTTCCTCCACAATCACATCTTCATTACCTTCCCTATGTGAAGGACCAGGATGCGGCTCTTCTGGTGTAACCTTTGTTTTTTTGATGAAAATGACCGATGTGATTTGCTTATTCCTCTTCTCCTCTTCATCATAAATTTGTTTATAGCAAACAAACGCATCATGTAGTTTCCATTTTACGAATAAGTAGCGTTCAACATTGGAGTCCACGTCTTCAACCATTTTGAGAACCTCGCTAACTGCAGAGAATATTTCTGCAAGACCCTTCACTGTGAATTGTTTAACTACCTCTCCTTGTTTCTCTTTTCCCTCTTCTGCAAGACGTTGTTCCTCAGTTCGACCAATTCTTTATTGGTCAACTCTTCAGGGGGTGCTTTCCATGAGTTGAACCATATCGTCATCATTCACATCGAGATTCAGATTGTTTGCTAGGCCCACTATTTCTTCACAAGTTCTTCATTTTTTTAAAAAAGTTCCAAAATCGTGCACAAACCTTTTAAATATCTTTTTCCATATGTCACTTATAAATTGAGAGATTACTTCGTCCCAAACTACAGCAATATTTATAATAGCATAATAAATATTGAATGCTTTCCAGAATTAAATGGGAGTCTAATAATTTCCTTCAGTGGCAGAAATGGCTTGTGAAAAAGTTCTCCGTAGATAATAAACCGTAAACACTACTAGAAATTCCTAATCCATCAGTTGGATCAATGAAGTAGTGTTTGGAGGGAGAAACATCACCTTGAACTTGGTGAAGATTACCGATATAAGACGGATGACCTGGAGCATTATCTAGAATTAATAAAATTTTAAATTCTACATTTTCTTTCACACAATAGCTTTCCATTTCACTCGCATAACAGTTGATTAAGGCATCCCCTAACAATTTTTGAGTCATCTCACGACTTCTTATATCTCCGCTAATGAACTGGAAGAGTATGTTTCCTAATGTTTTTGAAAGCTCGTGGATTATCACTATGCTATATCACAAATGGTTTGAGTGTATATCCAGTCACATTAACCCCAATACAATCGTAATGCGGTCTTAAATTTAAGAGCTTTGAAACCAAGCATAGATTTTAGCTTTTTGTGGATGAATTGTCCGCTCGGGCATTTTTTTCCGAAACAAGGAGATCTCATCCATATTAAATATTTGCTTTGCCAAATAATTTTCCTCCGTAATAATTTTATCCAATTTCTCCACAAACTCCTTGCAGCCTTCTGATCGGAACGTGCAGATTCACCATACATGTTCACATTATGCAGTGCAAGTCGCTGCTTGAATCTCATGAACCAACCGGATGACGCATTGAATTCGTAGTCGTAATCAGGTCCTGCTTTCTCCTTCGCCATGTTGATGAGACTTACTACCCTAGCGGTTATGGTCGTAGTGCTAAGAGGACCTATCACTGATAGGAGCTTGTCGTTGCTTTTTCAATATCGTTTAACTTGCAACTTCGTTTCAAGATCAATTGCTCGCCTCTTTTTCTGTGATTCTTCACTAGGTTTTTTAAGTGGGCGAGTAGGGCCATGTTGCACAAAATATCGCAAAATATTAACGATAAATACACAAACAAAATATTTTTCAAACGCAAAATCAACAGAGTAACTATTGAAGCCATTAGTGCCGATTACCGAGGGAGTTTGCCGCTGAATGCGCTATTGCATGATTGCTAAATAAAAACCTTTTTAATTTACTCTCGCTTGCGTCTTGTTTGAGATTATAATCGAAAATGTTATTTATT
The DNA here is from genome assembly GCF_054136105.1 of Typopeltis vanoorti. Lineage (NCBI taxonomy): Eukaryota > Metazoa > Arthropoda > Arachnida > Uropygi > Thelyphonidae > Typopeltis > Typopeltis vanoorti. The sequence continues at coordinate 151,428,523 of NC_143555.1, forward strand.
CCATTAAGGAATCACGGACGTATCTTCGAAAGGACCTAACTCGAGGGATGACTGCAGTTGAATATAAAAAATGTAATGTATCAGATTAAAATGCTATTTTCAATAAACATATTTATTGAACTTTGTATACATTTTATTTTTCCATAAAAACTTATTTTTTTTTAAATATTACTTGATTACTTGAAACAATTACTTGATTTGGCTCGTGGCAGCATTTCAGTTTGACTCGTTCCCTTAAGCCAAACTATTCGGTATAACTTTTTTGTTTGCGAAAATTATTGTAGATTTTTCGTTTGTGTATCTGACATAAATAAATGCTTTATTTACGTCATTTACAGACATATGTGACTACATGCATCAACAAGTGAAAAAAACCATTACATGCATCAACAAGTGAAAAAAAACATTACATGCATCAACAAGTGACACCTTCCAGCGTAAATGTGTTAATGCTACGAATTTATGAGATATATTCTGATATTTTCTATTATATTTCATTTAAAAAAAAATGTTGATCGTGACTCGCTAAACAGACTTCACGATACATCAACGTATCACGATCGGCAGTTTGAAAAACACTGGTAGAATCTATGAGAAAAGTAATAATTTTATGGTTATTGTTATTATTTTTTTCTTGAATCACGACCTCTATGAGACAACTAGGATACTTGTGAATAAGCATGGTGAAAATTTTTAGCTCATCCGTGGCCCACGAATTCCGTGGATAGACTAAACTTTGATAATCCGGAAATGTTACTCTAAAAACTTTTTTTTTCCCCATGGAATATTTTCAAGTTCCAGTTTTCTTAAATTAATAAACAGATTGATAGTCTCACACCAGTTATAGTTTCCAGCTTTTTCATTTATTTATGTTTACTCTTTTTAAACACGAAGTAGATGGTACGTTTTGTAGAGACTCGGTAGTCAGTCGGTATAGACAAAGCCCTTTGGTCGGAAAGAAGTACATGATATGATTTGAAGCGTTTGTTGTGGTTATTCTTATTGTTTTGAAACGACGGTCTAAGCAACTAAGGCTATTAATGAGTAGTGCTCTGTGTCTTCAAATTGTTTTGCGTTCATGAGTAGTGCTCTGTGTCTTCAAATTGGTTTGCCATTTTCGTGGATGATAATGCCGAAAATCATGAGAGCTGCTAACTTACCTCCTGTGGATATAACTCTTATGTCCACCTTTATAAGATGCAATGACTGCAGCAATACTATGGGCATACTTTCCAGAAAGCGTACGTTAGCGATCCATGGGAATTTTGGATGATTCTTCCTGTAGTAATGAACTCCTGAATTGTTGTGGGGCTGGTATCCCTTGACCTCACCAGACGATCCAGTTCACCCCACAGATGTTCAATAGGATTAGGCTCTGTGGAGGTCAGTCAAGTGTGGTGACGTTCATGTTTACGAACTACGCAGTTACAGTAGAAGCAGCCTTATCACACGGTGGATTGTCTTGCTGAAAGAGACAATGGATAGTGCCGTAGATACGTCACAAAGTAGGAAGCATTGCATTGTCCGGAATGTTCTGATACCTACTGGAGTTCAATGTTCATAACACCACAAACAGAAGTCCGGTAAGAGATATTCACCGGGCATCCGCCACATCAACACGTGTGTATCTATTCGTCAGAGGGTCAGCGTGATTGGTCACTCCATAACACAGTCTTTCAAGCTTCCTCGTCCCACTGTCCAGGCTCTTTGCATAAAAGACCCCACTGCATGTAGGTTTGGGTAATGTAGAGCTTGAATACTGCGGTCCTACCATGGAGACCCATGTTGTGAGCTTCGGTTTTGAATATTTTTGTGCAGATTGGTGTTCAAATCAATGCCTGGAATTCCGCATTTAACGTATCCGCCGACGTATGGCGTTCTTTATTTATTATCCTCCGTAGCACCCTATGGTCACGTTTGGTGAGTGTGGTGGGTCGTCCACTGCCGGTAATACTTGCACTTTTCTCCCTGCGTATCCATTTCAGTATGGTATCACTGATTATTCACCAGGGATTGCCCAATCTCTCAACAATTTGCCGAACAGATAGGCCTGCACCATGGCATCCAATCACAACGCCTCTTTTTTCCCTCCAATTTACACCGACCACGAACACTTGAGTTGTTACATAGCACTCGTTACATGGAAGTTCCAGTCAACTGGAACTGCCAACATATCTAATATGAAGAAAGAAAAGGGTTAGGGTGATGGAGTAGTGTGCAGATAATTTTTAACGACCGCCTGGCTAAAAAAATAATAATTAATTACATTAAATAAAAAACTGGCTTGCCCGAAATCTACATATTTCTCAGTGGACAATTGTTCACGTCTTGTGACAATTAGTCGGTGTTACCGACTGAAGGCGGTTGGAAAAACAAAGAGACACAGGGACCGAAGAATACAAGAGATTACATACAGAAATCAGAAGAGCCATCAAGCAGGATAAGGAAAAGTTCTATACTAATAAATGTGAAGAAATAGAGTTCCAGATGAAAAGGCATAATTATAAAAGGATGTTTTATTTAGTTCGTGACTTAAAGCACAAGTTCAAGCCTAAATTGAATGGCATCAAAGACAGGAATGGATCGTTACTAACAGAAGAGTTGGAAATCAAAAACAGATGGAAAGAATACTGTGAGGAACTGTACAGCAGAGTGGATAAAGAAAATGTGGAGTCCTCCCACCAAGAAAATTTTGATTTGGAACCTCCTCCACTTAGGCATGAAGTTGAAAGAGCAGTTAAGCAGCTCAACAGCAATAAGGCCCTAGGTGCAGATGAAATCCCAGCAGAGTTTATTAAGGTCACAGGAGACAGAGGGATAAGAGTGTTTCATAGATTGATTACAAGGATATGGGAGACAAGATCATGGCCTAGAGACTGGAGGAAGTCAGTTTTCATACCACTACACAAGAAAGGTAATATGAAGGCATGCAAGAATTATAGAACTATCAGTTTGATATCTCATGCAAGCAAAATTTTATTAAAGATCATGCTAAATAGGATTGAGGCCAAAGTTGAGGCAGAGATGCCCGAGGAACAAGCAGGTTTTAGGAAAGGTAGGGGCACCAGAGATCAGATCCTTTGCCTTAGACAGATCATAGAAAAATATAAAGAATTCAGACTCCCTCTGGTAATGTGTTTCTTAGACTACTCTCAAGCTTTTGACTGTGTTGAGCATGTGAAATTGTGGGAAGTAATGGAAAGAATGGGTTTTCCTCAACACACTATCAGGTTGATAGCCAACTTGTATAATGAGCAAGAAGCCACAGTAAGAACAGGTGTTGGATTAACTGACTGACTTCAAGTTGGAAAAGGAGTTAGACAAGGATGTTTACTTTCTCCTCACTTGTTTAGCATATATGCAGAGGACATCACGCGTGAAGCATTGGATGAGCTCAGGACAGGAATTACGATAGAAGGTAGATTGATCAGTAATCTGAGGTACGCTGATGATACAGTACTCCTTTGTAATGACATGGAAGAACTAGGACTAATTCTTGACAAAGTTAACAAGATCAGTAATAACAGAGGACTTCAACTCAATTCTAGGAAGACAAAGATCATGGTTCTCAAAGGAAAAACAAACAGAGAAGCTCTTGAGAAACAAATGTATCTTAATGGAGAAAGAATTGAGGAAGTCAGCAAGTTTGAGTACCTGGGATCCAATATTAATGTGAAGAATTGCTGTTCAGAAGATGTCAGAAAAAGGTTAGGAATGGCTAAAACAAGAGTCAGAGACCTCTAAAATCTGGAAGGATGGATCTATCTCCATGGGAACAAAGTTGAGGATTTTGGATGCAATTGTTTTTCCAACAGCGACTTATGGATGCGAGACTTGGAACCTAAAGAAGTCAGATAAGAAACGGATATCTGCTTTTGAGGATATCATACACTGAAAGGCGTACAAATGAATGGGTGTTAGAAAAGATTAGTAGAACTTTAAGGCTCCTTAAGGATATTGACAGAAGAAAGTTAAAATATTTTGAACACATAGAAAGGATGGAAGGAGGACTTCTCAGAACAGTAATAGAAGGTAAAGTTCCTGGAAAAAGAGGCAGGGATAGACCATCAATGAGATGGATGGATGGCGTGTGTGGAGTGACTGATCTTCAGAGAGTTGAGGCTGCCAGAAGGGCAAACAACAGGACTACATGGCGAGGCCTGGTGTGGAACATCATCGAGCATCAGAGTGACCGTACGGCATCTGTAGATGCCCAGTGAACACAGACAGACCGAATGTCATGCTTATGGCGTGAACGGTGTCAGTCACGATGCCTTCTCTCTTTCCCACCCCTGCCATCTCCGGAAACTACAGGGCAACTTCTTCCCTTTGTGAGAATTACAACACTCTCTCTCTCTCTCTCTCACACACCACACACACACACACACACACACACACACACACACACACACACACACACACACACACACACACACACACACACACACACACACACACCAGAAAGTATAAACATCGCTTTTTTTAGAATATTGGCCTTATTAGGTTCAGGCCAATTCTAGAAACACGAAATCTTCGACAGGCATTATTTATATATTTATTCGTATGGAGTTTCCTCCCTTTCTCCTCCCCTTCCTATCTACAGTTATGAATTCGGATCTACAGTCATAAATACTTAACCCATGGGGGTTAAGTATTTATGACTGCAGATCCGTATGTGCAGATCCGGAATATCTCCAAACAGGCTTCCCTGTGTGAAAGCAGTTGTGCAGAAATAAGTCCATCCCAACTGGATTATCCGTGTCACCATATACAAGCTTATTGCCCAAATGCTGCTAGCTATTGTGGGCAGCGTATGTTGCTGTACAGTTTATAGCCGTTGTTGGTTTAATAACAGGCTCAAAGTATTATTAATGTTCATAAGCGAACTTTCTGACAAAAGCGAATTTTTTGTCAAGTTCTTGTTAGTTATCTTTTCTACCAATGCAAAACTTATTTCTAGCTTCATTAATAACGAACATTGTTCATACCTGAATGTAAATTTTAGGTGTTAGATGAATTTTGATATGACACCATCGCCACCCTGCTTATTACACACTTTATGTAGCTCGGAAAAAAATCCTTCATGTTGTCTCTGAAGAGTTTTCGGGTTCCCCATGGTATCCGGAGAGTTCATCGAAAAACAGTTTACCGAAAGACAATTCATCGAAGGCAATTCATCGAACAACAATTCATCGAAAAAGCAATTCATCGAATAAACAATTCATCGAAAATCAGTTTATCGAACAACAATTAATCGAAAAAGAAATTCATCGAAAGACAATTCCCCGAAAAAGCAATTCACCGATGAGCAGTTAATCGAAAAGACAATTCATCGAAACGCAATTGATCGAAAATACAGTTCACCGAAAAATGAATTACAAGGCGTGTGGGGGAGAAGATGTGTGTGCAATTTTTTTTTTTGTTTGTTTTGATTATTTTGAGAGGTATATATCTTTTTATTATCCTACTATTTATAACTACTATTTATCCTACTATTTATCGAGGAATTGGTCATTCGATGAATTGCCTTTTCGACGAATTGCCATTCGTTAAATTGTCGTTCGGCGAATTGTTTATTCGGCGAATTGCTTTTTCGATGAATTGCTGTTCGATGAATTGTCTTTCGATTAACTGTTTTTCGATGAATTTGCCTGTAACCTTCCCCATGGTAAACTCAAGTCTGCTGTCCATTGTCAAGCGCCATTTTCATACTCCTAAATTAAAAAAAAAAAAAAAATGCAAAATTTTAAACAAAAAAACAGTTTTTATAATTTAGATACAATTTTATTGGTTCCTCTCTTCAAAGCTTGCCGCTCCTAAGTATTGCTTTAACTATTTAGTGACTTACGATGGCGCTGAATGTACTTTAGGTTTACAATCTTTTTTCAGTGATATTTACACAGAAATGCCAAAAAAATTAATATAATTAATTAACCATCTCACATGGCCTGTCGATAATATTCTCTACATTTTATCCCAAAGAATCATTGCGATTTATATTCTTTCGTTGTTAAGTATGCGTTATAATTCTTCATTGGTTTTCATTAAAAAGGTTCTGAGGAGCAATACTCAGATCTTTTAAATACTCTGCTTTATCACGTCATATAGTTAGTCGTTTTGTACAAACGCTTTTATAATTATTGTAGCTATGAGGATTTCCAGCGGTAGTTGCCTGCCTCTCTTGAATGGAAGCTGTTTATAAATAGTGATAGACTTGGGGGAAACTATCTCTGATTGGCTATCGGTGGCGATTCTCACGCAGCGCATTTCAAGCTTCACTTACTTTCTATAAAAACAATTTACCTCACATTCCCTTGTTCAATATATCAGGGTGCAAGTTCTCCTTATCCCTTCCACTTATTCGAAACTTTGGATAGTCTCCCCAACATCCATCTAGTAGATACCGCTCAAAACTTATATGTCGCAATCATATCACCCCCTCTTTTCTTCTGTCCCCCAAACTCTGGAGATTACATGAGATTTAATCTACCCTCCTCACAGCTGACATTTCATATTCCAAATATCCTGGTTATCAGTCATTTTGCTCTCTTACATTTACTCATCTCCTGAAAATCCAGGTCAGTTTATCAGTGCACAGTAGTCCAGGTGTAGTGTGATCAGTGTTTTACACAGTGGAACCACCACTTCCTTATCTGTGCTGGTTAATGTTCCTCTTGCATAAGTACTGAACCCTGAGGACACACACACACACACACACACACACACGTGCGCGTGCTTGATATCTGTCAACCAATTTCCAATCCATTATTCACTGAATTGGTATCTGTTCGTCATAAAGCAACAACCACTTTCGTTGTACAGCTGGAAAAGCGACAGGATAGTGACCCCTTCGAATGGAAAAGACTTGAATTCATTTGTCGTCGTTTATTATGATCATTTTGTTCATAATAAACGACGTTTATTATGAACAAAAGCTCTTAATAAACGAACTTTTTTGTTCTTCTTCTGACACCTCCAAGGACTCATCGCAGGAGGGCACTCCACATCACACAACCTTCCACTATGCTTCCTGATCCTCCATCTTTGTCTTCGTCACGGTTCACCATCTACTGTCTATTAATGCAGTAGCATTTATGTCATTGTGAGTGTGGCAGTCTCTGTATGCGTGATGAATAAAATTTTCAGGAGGGAAAAACCGTACTGCCTCCATATGCAATTGGCGGACTCACCTTCACTTGTCACGCCAATACAAATTTCTGCCATCATGACTAGAAACGTACTCGTTTTTTGTTTTCATTTAAAGTGTGAAAAGTTAAGTTTTTCTTCCACCTGCGGCACAGAGGCGCTACGTCATGATGAGAGGAATCATTATAAAGACATTTTCAAGTGAAGGTAAATTAGCCAATCTCATATGGCAGTAGCAGGATTTGTTTTCTCCCAAAAAAAATTGCCAAATTGATAGCCATTATATTAATCCATAAGTAATACCCAAATCCATTTTATTTCATTTCATTCGTTTTAAAAACTACAGGAATTCATTTTCCTAACGTGTGTTTGAAAATACGACAGAAGCGCCCTAGTGAGTAGTGGGAAAGAGACAAACTACAGTAGCGAACAAATTAATCTGAACACACATTTTAAAGAAAAATTTTAATTTCGCAAGAAAATAAGCACAAAAATTAAACTTCAACTTTACCTAATAATTGATATGTGCTCCTCCGTTCCTAAAAGTTCATTAATTCGCTTACGCATGGACTCTACCAACGTAGAATGCACTTCTCTTATTTCTGCAACTCGAAGCCATACTTTTATAATGAATTATACTGAGATATCCTTTCTATCGCAATTTAATTGTCCAAGTCTTTTTCACTATTCCCCGATATCTGTGGGACTCCTTTTTCCTTCAATATTCTTATGTATTGGTCACTTTTCATCATACCGTCAACAGGCACAAGTGATCCACGACCGTCATGTGTCATGTGTAAAAGAACTCAAGAACATCATTTTAGTTGGGAGTTTAGGAGTTTCTTGAAGGTGGGAGGGAGAAGTCTTCTCAGCCGCAGATTTGCGGACAAAGAAATGGCTCTCATCTGAGAATATGATCTTCCATTTCTCAACAGTCCAATCTTCGTACATGTTTGCCATTGGAGCCTCTTTTTCTAAACAGTCTTCATCAATAGTCGCTGCTTTTTTTTTCTTTTTTTTTTTGTATGTGGGCAGTCTTCCATGCTTCCAACAATCTTCGACGGACTGTCATATCAGAAATATTAATCCAGCTAACTACTAATTCTGTATTTAACTCTGCAGCAGATTTAACTGGGCAGACAATTTTGGAGTCATTTTGCTTTTCCTAACTATTAAATGATCTTGAGTAAGTGTCTCTGTAAACTTTAAAAATGCATTAACAGTAACCAAACCAACACTACACTCACTGGCAATTTGTCTTTGAGTCATGGATGTGTACTAAGAAAGAGTACATATTTTTGCACGCTTTCTTGGAGATGTATCCATTTTGTAACTACACAAAATGAATAAAACACTACGAATGCAAACCTGTTTACACTGTTAAAAACGCACAACACTTAATAAACATCGTAGAGACAGTTTTAAAACACGCAGCATTCAACCAAAATAGTGAACTAAAACCTAAACCGAAAATAGTAAACCAAAACCTAAATTATCGTGAACGGAAACAAAAAACAAACCCAAAACTTGACAAAAATTCGGCTTGTTCAGATTAATTTGTTCGCTACTGTATATAATATGTGATATATATATATATATATATATAATTATTAATATATAGTAATTATTAATAATTAAAATATATAATATATAACTAACTGATCTTGTGGTACCTGTTTTTTTTTTTTTTTTTTTTTGTATGTGACAGATGTGGAGGTTTAGGTGTCAGGTAATTATAGATCTTATTGATTGGGTAGAAGACTTTTATATTTTGTTATTACTTGTGTTCTAGTTTTTTAGTTTATTCACGTAATTTTCCTAAAGTGAAACAAAAGAATTCCACCAAACTATTTCAGGAACATAATAAAAACAGTTTCATATTCTATGATACTTCGTTTTTGTAGAAAAGTACTGGAAAGCATATTCCTAATATCTTTTCTTCATTAAAATATATTGCAAGCAACTGTTGCAAGCAAATGTCTTCCGATATTTTCTTTTTTATTTGAAAATTTTCTTAGGAGGTCAGCGAAAAAGAAATATATTTTTATGTAGCCTTGGAAAGCTTAAGAAACACTGGTATGGGGGAAAACCTTCAATTATATGCAGATGTATAAGTTGGATCGGGTGAGAAGGGACATTTTTGACACAGAATCCTTAACAGACTGATTCTGTGGGCAAATGCTAACGAGAGTGAGTGTTATTAAAGTGCAAGAGTATATGCATTTTGGGCTAAAACCATCGCAGACTGAGTATTATATGAATCGAGATGAGATTTGCTTTACAAGACCTTCATGAAACCACATCTGAACAAGTGGTTTCAGATATATCACCAAGATTCCATGATGCATCCAAACAAGTCCAGTAACAGATAAACAAAATCCGATTCATCTGGAATTTTGCACATGAACACAGAATGGAGTAGGGTTGTGTTAGGATTTTTCATCCCGTAAAACAGACAAACCAATCGAAATACACCTAATGAACTGAAAATACAGTGGTCCATTTAATACTTTTAGCTGCTTTAGTCATAATTCCAATCTTATACAGAACAGGAATCCGTGAATGCGAGAAATTTTCTTCGCCATTCGAGAAATTTAACAATTAAAAATATATAAGAAATATGCACGGTGCTTCTAAATGATTGTCGGGGTTTCTGTGGCCTATAAGTTTCAAACCGGAAACAACAAAATAAACTGCTTACAGAATATGAAAGTGTAACTCAAAAACTTTTATTACGTATAGAATCAATACTGTAGAATGCTAGACAACTTCAGCATGCGCACCTTTCGTCGCACATAAGATCCAAGCGATAATCAATTTCTCTCCAAGTGTTCTTCATTTATGGTGTAACTTTCTTTTTCATATGCTTTCTCGATCGCTCTCCAAACTCCGTCAACCACTTTGACCTCTTCAACTATATATATATATATCAAAACTCGACTTCCTGCAGTACCGCAATAGTGAGGTCATCCTTCTTGGAGTCTTCAATGTCAATAACTCACATTGATTACCATTTTCCAGTTTCACTGACTAAGAGCAGGGATGATGAGGTGTTTGCCATGACATGTAGGTCATTGCTCTAGCAATGACCTACTCAGGTCATCAATCTTCCTACCAGAATACATGACAACTCCTTCCCTCTTCCAATTTTCCAACACACTTTACCTCTTCCTAACAAGCTCCCTTCCAGATATACTGTGGCTGTCGGCTCTCCTCTTTGTAACTAGGACCACAACCTCATACGTCTCTTTTACCAGTAAAGCTTTACTCACCAGTTCAGTCTCATGTTCTTTGATACACAAGGGTATCAACTGGGAGGACCTCTCTGACTTCTATTCCTCCTGCCGTTTGATCAAGCCCTTGGTTCAAAACTGCTTCAGTCCTTCTGATTCAAACACCTGCTCAGACCGAATAACATAAACCATCCTCACAGAAATGAAGGCTTTTAGCCCTTATTCCACTTCAAATTCTCAGCTACCATCCAAGCTCTGGGTCTCAATAAAAGTGTACTAATGTTGTAAAAGAAAAACCACTGCTTACCCAGAATGGCTCAAGACCAAAACTCAGCTGACCATTCTGCAGCTCGCAACAGCTGTGAAAGAATCATCACCAAATTCAAGTCAGGCTTTGAAAGGGCCAAGTGCTGCAAACTCACCTCAGGTACAAATGGCAGTTGCTCCGTCCTTTGCCAAGACCAGTGGGTGCAACTTCCGCCCACCGAGGTCTCCACCACTCTTACATCGGGATGGTGTACCTCACCTAAAGATAAGGCCAACTAACGGCATCACTCTTGTTTTCAAATTCCTGCACTAATGAACTGGGCAAGGTTCCCTCCACACTACGAAGAATGATTCCCCTTCCTGTCACCACCAGTCTTTTGGCAAAAAGAAATCCAAAGAATCCTCAATAACCTGAACATAAACAAGGCATCTGGTCCTGATGGTATCCCACACCAATCCGCCTAACCATGGAATATTGCTCCCATATTTGGAGTGGGAACACCAAAATACCCCTAAGATTGATAGTTTCTCACCAAAAGAGAGCAATCTGGCTAATTAATGATCCCACTTTCATATACCCACTTCAACCCCTCCCTCGCAGACGTTCAGTTTCTGACTTGTGCCTCTTCTACTTTCATGGACCAGTGCTCTGATGAATTGGCCACTATTATTCTTCCACTCTGCTTCAAAATTATTAAAACAAGAGCCTATGCTAACCAACTCCTAACCGACACACTCTGCCTTCCCCGAAGATTACAAACTTGAGCTGCTCAAGCAAAATGTGAACACGAATTTATAATTTGAAAATTATTTTTATTTTTCAACATAATCTCCCTTAAGACTAATGCATTAATTCTAGCGATGCTGCGCCATTATCCCGTCCCTGTAGTGGTTCTCAGTAAGATCTGCAAAAAATTCCTCTACAGCTGCAATCACCTCTTGATTCGAAGAAAAAAGCTGACCAGCGAGAAAGAGTTTTAGTTTTGGGAAGAGAAAGAAGTCAGAGGGAGCTAAATCTGGGTAATAGAGTGGATGTTTCAACAATTCATAGTGCACATCCCTTAATTTTCCCATTGCCAAAACATCTTTGTGGGCAGGTGCATTGTCCTGATGAAAGATGATTTTTTTCTTCTACAAACCGGGTCTTTTCTGACGAAATGTTTCGTCTAGTCTGGTTAAAAGATCGGAATAATATACCCCGGTTATTGTTTTACCCTTTTCAAGATAATTAATAAACAAAATCCCTTTAGCATTCCAAAACTCAGATGCCATAACCTTTCTTCCTGATGGAACCGACTTTGTCTGCTTTGGTGCTGAACAATCGGTTTCTGTTTTGACTGCTGTTTGGATTCTCGTGTGTAATGATGATTCCAAGTCTCATCCACAGCAATAAATGGACGCACAAAATCAGTTTTATTGTTGTTAAAACGCTTCAAGCGAGGTTTTCATGCGAGTATGTTTTTGATCTGCTATGAGCAAGGCCATCTTGTGCAAAGTTTTTTCATATGCAATTCTTCATGCGAAAAATATCGTACAAGTTCTTTTGAAATGTCTATAGCCTCAGCAATTTCACGCACTTTGACTCGCCGGTCATCCACTACCATATGGTTCACATGATCAATGATTTCTGGGATCATTACACTTTTTGGACGTCCTTCAAGTGGATCATCTTCAAGGATGGTAGGGCCACGTTTAAACTGGGCATCCCATTTCTTAATTGTCGAAAACGAAGGAGAAGAGTGCCCATAAACGTTTATGAACTTTGAATGAATTTCTTTTGACGTTAAATCTTCTTTTACAAAGAATTTTATAACCGCACGATACCCAATTTTATCCGTTTTAAGGGATACAGAGAACACTTTTGCTTCAGACAGCTGTATAAAACAAACTACTCGATAGAATGACTTGCTATTTCATGTGGATGCTTATGACAGATCAAGCAACTGAGAAAAAAAATCTTGCCGATAGTGTTGCCATCTATAGTCGAGGCTGAGAACTTTTTAAACCACTCTCGTATGTATATGTATATGTATATGTATATATATATATATATATATATTACTAAAAGAAATTATTTCTGTCCCAACAAGTAACCGAGGGAGGTCACAGGAGTCTGTTAAACAATGTCCTTCACGTCTCCCCACAGGAAGAAATCAATCTCGGGTGAATGCGGAAGCAATCGGTCCACCACGTCCAGCCAAGCGCCCGGGAAAATGCATGTCAAGAAATTCTCGGACAATAAGAGCACATGTGGCGGTGTTCGATCTTACTGGAACCACATCTGGCTGATAATCTTCCAACTGGGGTCACAGATACAGCTGTAACATGTCCAGATAGTTCACTGCTGTCACTGATCTTTCCTCAAAGAAAAAGGGCCCCAAAACTTCCGAACATGATAAAGCACACCAGACACTCACCTTTGGATTATCTTTTTCAAATACTCGAATAGCGTGAGGGTTTTCTCATCCCCATATTCTGCAGTTATGACGATTTACCCTCTCTGATCCGCAAACGTTTCTTCCTCACTAAACATACATCTCCGAAAATAATTTTCATCAGCTTCGACTTTTGACAAAATGTTTTGAGCAAATTGGAAACGGCGGATTTATTGTCCCAGCTGTAAAGCTTGCACAATCTGCAGTTTGTAGGCAATGAGTTTAAAGATCGGCAAGGCGGTAAGCAATCGTTTTGTGGGTTTTGGATTTTTGTGGGCTTCGATAAATGCTGCGGAGTGCTGTCTTCCCTGGTAGTGTTCAGCACCAAAAACGAGATGAACACTACCAGTCTCTTGAAATTGCTAACCAATTATCTGAAGGTGGATGTTTCCATACTAAGTTCTGTAACGACGTTGCATTGTGATAAATGCTTTGTTTCGAAAAACCAAAATACGCACATTCCTTTCTCTTGAACACTGGCCGTTTTGAAGTATGACGTCATATTATCTCCCAGACATCAATGCGGTGAGCCCAGCGTTGCCAAATAAAATTTTTGAGTTACACTGTCATATTCTGTAAGCAGATTTATTTTGTTTTTTTCCGGTTTCAAAATTATAGGCCACGGAAACATCGGCAATAATTTAGAATCATCCTGTATATTATATACATTGCAGTACGAATAAAAGTATACAAAGGTGCAGACTTAGGGAAAATCTCTCTTGCCTGAAGCATATCTATCACACCGAAGCTCAAACTCTCTTGACATTCACATCATACTCAGGCAATGCATTTCACTCACCCACCACTCTCCATGTAAAAAAAAAAAACTTTCTCAACCTTTTATTCACCATTTCCTATTACAATTTCCAGGGATGGCCTCTAGTTCCCATCCCCTTCCTTATTTTCCACAATCTGAAAAAATCTATGTCATATCCATCGGGTAAATACCTCTCAAGAGCTTAATCGTCTCGATCATATCACTCGTACACCTTCTTTCAGCCAAACTGCAGATTACATTACTTCAATCTATCCTTATAGCTAACATTCAACAGTCGTGAAATAATTTTTGTCAGCACCTTTGTTCCCTCTCCAAAGTATCTTCATCCGTTTTAAACCCCAGTGACCAAATTTGGACACAATAGTCAAGATATAGCCTGATCAGGGCCTTATACAGTGGAATCACTATCATTTTATCTCTGCTAATTAAAATTAATGTTCATCTTAATTTTGTACCAGCCCTCCAGGTTGTCTTAATCATCTTTGCAACATGCTCCTTAAATTTAAAATTTCGATCACCACAACCCCAAGATTCCGTGCTTCCTCAACTTACTTCCAGCATACGTCCACATTTAGAGTATGCCGTATCCCATATGCAGTTTCTAAAATTCAGCTAACCACTCTGCCTGGCTGGCCGAATGGTTGGGTATCCGCTCTCCAGCCAAAAGGCTGAGGATTCTAATCTCGCCGTTGGCACGGATGTTTGTGGTCGGGCAAAATATACTCATAATAGAATTAACACCGGTTGTGAAGCGAAGTGTGTAGTATTCTGAAAACTGAAAGTTGCCATCCTCCAAATGCATGACGTCGGAGTGCATAGCAGTTCCGGTAGTTTGCGAATATAGTCGTCCTCCCCTTATCCGCGGTCAACCCCGGTACGAAAATATTAACTTAAGAGAGGTCAACTTACAAAACTTTCATAATCTCTACAAACATTCGGCTTTGAAATAATGTTGGATCTAATATCAACTTGGCCGATGTAATTTTACATCGCTGAAATGAAGCAGTATGGCTTTCTTTTCGTAATAGACAGTTTGGCTGATCCCAGAGATAGTCCAACATCAGGGCAACTCGTTGCAAAGGTGGAGAAAGCTACACGATGCTTGCAGCCTTTCGGATACCTGAAACCGCGGATAGTACCGAATCCTATACATATATAGTATTCCCGATTTCCGAAAGGCTGCAAGACGTATAGCTTTTATTTTATCCGCGGGGTGTCTTGGAACATATCCCCTGTGGATAAGGGGGGACTAGTCATGTTTGTGCGTAGTGTTCTTCCGCGATTAGTTCTCATAACAGCTTTCTCAAGCATTTTCGATAACATTACTGGTGAAAATTTTAAGTGGGGGTGCTGCATATAAAAAAAAACATTTATTTCTTAATCAGTAACGAATTTATTAATAAATAAATTTACATATTAAAATTTACATATTAAATTTACATATTTCATCCTCACCACGAACAAACACCAATAATAAAAGTTTCGTATCGATAGCAATGACAAGCCCAAACGGATATCGGCATTAGATCGCAGTGCATTTGTTTCGTGTAACGATAATTGAAAAAATATAATTCTTTTCATATTTTCAACAGTGACACTCGTCATAATTCAGCCTTGTATCGATAATAAATAAATAATTATATGTTATTTTGACAAAAATAAAATAAGATTTACAAAAAATAGTTCACCACGAACACGCACCAATAATAAACGTTTCATATCTCAAAGAAATAACGCGCTCAAGCTTATGATACACTGCCATGCGGCAGTGTATCTAATGACGTAACGTGCAATGACAAGCGCAAACGAATTTCGGCGTTAGATAGCAGTGAATTTGTTTCGTAATCTAAAGCGTTAATCGAACAATTCCAATTATTAACTAGTCAATGTCAAAACATAAGCTGTAACCTTTAACATGTTGTATTGCATTTATATATATAATGTTGTAAGCATTGTTATTATTTATAAACACAGACAATTAATATTTTTCTTTTTTCTTTGGAGGTGTCGCAGTGCTATGTACGAGCCATCACTGTATTACACTATTTCGAACATTTTTTGATTTGACTTCTCGGCCCCCCCCCCCCCTCGTATTCTGACCATTTCAAACTAGATTTCTATGTAAAACAAAATTTCTGTAGAATTTGCCTAAAAATTAAAGGCATACTACTTTTTTTTAAATTGAGGGAACTGTATATCCATACTATAAACCAGCCATATAACTGACGCATGAACGAAAGGAGATTTTTTTTTTTTTTTGCCATTATAAAAATAACTGCATGACCACAACTCTCTGAATACTATTTACCAGGTTTATAAAATTAAACATTGTTATGAATAAAAAAAACATTGTTTTCTTTCATTACTTGAGGGCAAAAAACTTTCAACATCTATCAATAAAATATTTTATTATATTCTGCAGGTTCTTTATGTTTCAATTTCTATTCCAATTGTTCTATCCCCTTGTTTAGAATTTTCAAATACTGTATACATTTCTACAAACATTAGCACTGTGTGTTGTTAGTTCCCTCTCCCAGCCTGCAGCTAGGTGCAAAGAAAGTTGTAGTCTTGTTAACCAAGTTTTAGGTCACTTTTGGAACGTTTTAAGTTTTAAAGGCGAATAATGATCTGATACCAGCAATAAAACAACTGAATTGGCCAAGAAAATATACACAATTTACGGAACAAAATATCATTGTGGTGATGGACAGTAGATGGGGTTGTGTATTGATGGTAGTAGTGTCACTGAAGGATTAAGTAGGAGAGAGGTAGAGTTGGTGTGTCCTCCCACAATGAGTCAGTAGACTCCTTGGAGGTTTCTAAACAGATATTTCAGAAATTCCCTCTCGACTGTTCCCATGGTCTTAATTTTGTCTTTTCTTATTTATTATTATTATTTATATTTATTTGTTATTACCCCACCACCACCACACACACACACACCAATCGCCCATAAAAATTTCCTACAACCAAAACTTAGAAATGAAGCTTCCTGCCACAGATATACCAAACAGAACTATATAATAGCTTAGAGTATTTAATATGCTTTTAATCATTATTTTAATGCATCATTTCATATCCCTTAATAATAATGACAAAATTTTATTATTATTACGTGACACCTCCAAGTTGTCCAAGGACTCATCGCGGGACTCATCCTCTAGTAGTAGAGAGGATGAGTCCAAGGACTCATCCTCTCTACTACTATCTCTTACTACGATGCTACCGCCAACAATTTCTTGTCTGTAAATTTCATGTATTCTAAAGGTTGATTTGTCTGTACGCAGGATGAAAAACCAGTTTCCCAGAAAAAAAACCCTGCTATCTCCGTATGAGATCGGCTAACTCACCTTCAATTGAAAAAGGCCATATGGGGGTTACCCTCATCACGACGAGAATCGCACTCAGGTCTTTTCCAATCGATGGGCACAAGCAATGTTCTGCTGTTCTTCCAATTGCACTAAGGAGGCACCGATGAAAATGTATTCATGAGAATTCTTTATTATCAACCTCATTATCATCAAACCACCATGGAATTAGACTCATCAAAGACTGAGGCATTTATTCACTTTGCATGCAATTCTCATCAAATGCTTTCAAGCTAGTTTACACTTTCTGCACTCACCACGCACTTAGGCAATGCTTTCCAATCACCATGCAAAAACACTCGTTCCTTACTCTCCTTATCCAGTTCTAGGGTTGGCCTCTTGAAATCATGTCTTCTGGAAGTCTATGAAAAATCTCTTTCACATTTAACTAATCACAATCCCTTATTAGTTTATGTCTCATTCATATTACTCCTCCTCTCATCCACTAGACCTACAAAATGCACTCCCTCAAGTAGCCCTCATACTCAACATTCCAGAGACAGATACTATCTTAATTGCTGTTCTCTTGCTCTGTTCCAAAATATCTTCATCTCTTTGACAAATCTGTGCAAATTAGGTTCATATGTGACTTCATCATGAATTACTTTGTACAGGGAAACTATGATTTATACATTTCTGCTTGTCAACATTCTTGGCTAAATTATAATTACAACTGTAATTGTAATATAGCCATGCTAGAAAGCCATGAAGAAACTAATGCTCAGTTTCTTCCATCACTCCAGATATGAGAATAATCTAAATTGGTTGGATATGGGACTTATAAAGTGTTAGGAGTTGAGCAGGAGGGAAGTTCTGAACAAAAAAAAGAAAAAAAAAAGAATAGGAGGTAATATGTTAAAATAAGCTGGATGTGAAAGTCAACCAAAGGGAGGAAATGATCTCAAATGGAAATGTGGATATTAAATTATCCATAGTACAAGAAAGTGAAGTCAGATTTTTCTTATATGTAATAAGACAGGGACTGTGTTTTGATAGCATTCAAATTTACCATATTATCTTCACTTTGGTAAAAAGAGAATAGTGAGGAGATTAGTGTTCAAGACATTATCGACATTCGTGAAGCATGAATCGTTTCACCACTATAAGGTTTCTTGAATGAACAAGAGGGGAGAGTACTGTCATCAGCATAACTATGAATAGGATCTGAACTTAGAGAAAGAGAGGTCATAGAAGGAAAGTATGGGTAAGTGTACAGAGTCCTAGGTACCTCAGCACTGATAGACATTGGATGAAAGAAGTTTTGCAAACCCATTGTAAAGTGCAGAAAGGACACCACACGATGATAGCTTGTTGAGAAGGCCTTGATACCAAACATGATCAAATGGTTTGGAAATTTGAAGGGACCACACAAGTTTCTCCAAATCTTTCCATTATTGAAGAATTCCATTATTCTACCAGAATGACAGAATTCTTACTGATAATCAGTCCCTTTTAAGGAGCATGTGTCTTAGTTGCCTATAGAAGATTTGGAGAAAAAGATTGATGCCCAGAGATCTGCTTGATCTTTGGGTGATGATACCATGGTACCGTCTGAATGTGAGGAAGGTGGAAACAAGAAAGGGTAGATGTTAAACCCAACAGTTTTAGCAAGGGATCAGAAGGCTCAACTGCAGGCATGGGATGTCAGCATAATCATTTGGCTGTTGCAAAGTATGCTTGGGATTTGTGAGGGATTTTCTTGTGCTTTTTATTTTTAAGACTGTAGTGTAGGCTGAGTGACAAGCTGAAGTTTCTGACTTGAGCCATCCAATACAACTATAAGCCACTGAATAATTTGCAAACTGTAGTTCTGAATGAAGAAGTAAAAATCATTATTTTCCACAATACATATAAAGGAAACTTTGAAAAGGTCCCAATATAAGCATGTTTTGTCAAATTAAAGTACACTTTTCACTCTCTCTCTCTCTCTCACACACCCACACACACAAAATAATAATAAATGGAGTAAAATGAAATAATTTGGCTAGTTTATCTTTTTATATGCATGCTAGTTCTTCAAAAATTTAACAATAGTGGTTAACAAAGTAGACTGTTAAAGAGATCAGCCAGATAATGAGACTTACCATATCAGTGGAGGTGTGGTGTGAAGGAAAGAGGTTCAGTAGGTGTATAATAACTGAAGCCAATTGTAATACAGTATACTACAGAGCTGTTGAAAAACATCTTTATTCAGTATCATTATCTTTATTCAGTAACATTATCAGTAAATGAAATGTTTATTAAAACCTTATATCAAGCATTTAAGGAAATAAGTTCAACAAAATTTACATTTATCTTTTAACAATTATAAAATGAAAAAATTCTCATTACTCATTTCAAATTTGTATAGTGATTAACATCTGTTCATCTCAATATTGATGAGACTCATATTTGATGCTTATAATCAAGACTCTACGAAAAAAAAAGTCCTCAGCTGTATCTTCTTAATCCAACTTGACTACTTAATTGGATTTTCTTTCTAAGTGAATATTAGGCTCAATTGTCTTTATCTGTGTCTAACTCAGATGCAGTTTCATCATTTAAATTAATATCAGCTGTATCTTCCTCATCTGAGTCAAACTCAGCTGGATCTTCTTCATTTGGGACACATGCATTAAAATATTTAAAATCCAAGTCCAATATATCAGGCAGAAAACATTCATCATTAATGCCAGATGCATTCACCTGAATATTCCTACATGGATAATCATCTCTAAAGACAACATGCAATGAAATTTCTTTACCATTATCAGAGCACTTGTTTAAATGATATACACTATTGTTATTCTGAACCTGTTTTAACAACTGATAAATGCCATCATAGAATTCTTTATGAGTTGGTGAATCCATACAGCAACATTCAGTATAGGAGGGATGATGGATTATCTTGCGGCCTTCAAATGCTACTTCATTGAACCAGTCAGGATCAACAAGCTTGATATATGTAAGACTACCAGCATGTACACTAAAACCATCTGGAAGACGGACTGAAACATCTTTTATACTTGCTGTGTTACCAAGAACAATCCAGGAATACCAATAGTTAAAAGCTTGAAAATATGCTGCTTTAAAAGTCCAAATAAATCTGTTATGATAATTTTCAAGAGATGTATAAACAAACTTTGTGATCTTTCTGTATGTGTGTTTCCAATCACATGAATAGGTGAAGGGAACCATATCCAAACAGGGTAATTCACCAAGTGTCAATGCATCATCTAGTTCCACTTCTTGTATCAAGGGAATGATGCTTTCTTTCTTCTTTTTATTTTTCCCATTGCTGTTAAGGTGACCTTCAATCAGTTTGTAGTAATAATGCTGATCAATATAATGATGAAGAAGTGAACTCACAGGAAGAATATGACGAGTTGCATCCACTATCATTTTAGTGCTATCAAAACTGATGTCCACCATTGTTCTCTCACACGGTTCAGCTTTTCTTTTTTTATATGAACTTCTTTTCATATTTTTGAAAGTATCACTAACAATGCAAGTGACTCAATTATCTAGATTAAAAAAATAATAATAATTAAATAACTACACAAGATACTAAAGCACACACACACACACACCATCATTTAAGAAATTTAATTTAGTATATAGCTTCTATATTATTATTTTTTTGCTCCTTCCTGATTAAATAGGTTTTGTGAACAGCACTTTTTTTAGAACAGCAATCATTGTGTAAATTCCTTTTTTTTTTCTAAATACATTATTTTAATACAACAATTTTTTATTGAAATATACAAATTGAAAAGAAAATTCATTCTTGCCTAACCAAGTTTGTTCATTCAGCAAAGTTCTACTGCTGATTTTGGAAAAACAGATCAATACTCATGCATAGAATGGGAAGTAAGGGTTATATTATTTATAGAGGTCAGAATGGATTTGTGATGAGCAGTCTTGTCTTAATAATTTGGTTCCACTTTCTAAGATAAGAAGAGAGTTCAACGATGAGTGTATATACTACATATAGCAAGCTGAAGCCTCCATAGCTCAGTTGGTATAGAAGAAGCCCTTTGGTCGGAAAGACCTCGGTTCGATTCCCGTCCATGAAGTGAGGAACCTTTATCTGGTTTCTTTCAACTAAAGGCGAGTTAACCTGTCTCATACAGAGGTGGAGGATTTTTTCTCCCACTAACTTGGGTTTCTCATCCCTCAAAATAGGCAAGCTGGTCCAGTGAACACACATGGCTACAGTCATAAATATACCATGTCAAGGAAGGCAACAGGAAACCACCTTGCTTCATAATCATCTCCCTGGTATTGTAGCATATGGCTATCACCACCAGCCCACAGAATGAAGAGAAAAGCATACATACAGCAAGTTGATATTGAAGCTGAAGCACAAGTTAAGACAATCAACTAGCAGATGAGAATGGCAACTGACTAACAGATTACCAAGTTGTGATATCCAGACTGCTTGGGAATGCTCAAGAAGACTAGATAATGAAATGGCTGCATATCATGGGGAGGAGGAAAGGAAAAAAATTTAGGCATTGAGGTTGGTCTGGTCACTTCTGATTATAAACAACTGTGGACACAGCCAGGATTTAAGCGCTATAGAAATTTTCATTTTCATTGTGGTTTGTCATCACTGTTCTTAACAGTGGAAATCATTTATCTATTTTTTTTTTTTTTTTTTTTTTTTGGTAGTTGAAACAACTCCAGATAAAGGTAGCAGAAGACCTCAATGCAAGTATTGTTTGGTTTCTCTAATTTTAAAATCAAAGATAAAGCTAATATACAAGAAACCCAGATAAAATAAACAAGGAGACAAAAAAGTATTGTATAAATGTTACTACAATAAATTTGTTTCCATTATTATATACACTATCTACCAATAATTGTCCAGACACTTTAGCAACTTGCAACTGATACCAGCAGGCGAATCCTAATGTTGAGTATGTCCAGCTTTGGCTTTAATCACCATCTGCACCCTTTGAGGGAGGCTTTCCTCATCTTGATAGTAACAAGGGTCTGTTCCATAAAAACTCCAGTGTAGGCAGCACCTGATTATTCAGAATATTAAGGTACTGAGCTGCTTTCATGGAACTACGGACAACGACCAGTGGCCCCTATCACTGCAAACCAGCTGAATGCACCCCAACACCATTGCTCCTTCATCACCAAATTTTACTATGGGTACAAAACACTATGGTAACAAGCATTCACCAAGCTGCCTCCACATCCACACTCTGCCATCAGACTAGAAACATGTGAAACTTGATTCATCGCTCCAGAGTATGTTTTCCAATGGTCAATTGTCTGGTTCAAATGCTCATTGCACCAGGCCAGATGAGTCGCCTTGTCCGTTGTGATATTAGGCCTGCGTGTCCCTGCTCTTCTGTGGAAAATCCAGTAAACGCAGTTCTTTTGGTACAGTATTAGGGCTCATCATTGTGTTACTGGCACTCTGGAACTTATCACGGATAGTCTGTGATGATTGTAGCTGGTTTTTGTGTGCCACCTGTTTTTGCATCCTCTTGTCCCTGTTAGTCATTTTTGGCAGCCGCCCTATGTGTTTTCCTGCACTAGTGATGTCAGAACATCTCCATTTATTGATAACATTGACAACCACTGATTTTGAATGATCCAATTGAGCAGCAAAAGTATGTATGGACATGCTACCAATATGACACCTCTCTCAAAGTCACTGAGTTCACGTCGTGTTGCTATACCACCTGTATTCAACTGCTATGATGAAATACTGTCTGTATACCAGTTTTTATGTCATTAACAAACCTGGAATGTTCCATAACTTCAAATAACAGGGGTGTCTGGACGATTATTGGTAGATAGTGTATTATGTATTTTTCATATCTTTGCATTCTGCAAGAGAAAACCAATCCAAGTTACATATAATGAAATAATAAGTTTTTAAGCTTTCTTGAGCTTTGCATATCAAACCTCTGTGGAGTTCACAGATTTAATGCAGAAAGTCTCACTCTCAACTACCAACATATTGATCATACTGAACCTTAACTTCATTTACTCCTGATATCTGCAACATACTTCAGCAATGCAGTTCATTATTATTATTATTATTATTACGGGCAACTCCAAGGAGTCATTAGACTCATCACATGTAAAACATACTCCTTAGTCTCTTCTACATTTCATCCTTAATGAACTTCCTGGATAACCTCTCAATCCCCACCCCCTTACAAACATGCACTCTCACCCTCCACATTTATATTATGTTACTATAATCATCCAACTGGCCATGACATGTATACAAGTCAAAGTTTACAATGATGCAAAGTGCACATTAAAATTGTAATATTATTGATTCTGCACACTGATACAAAGTGTAAGAGGAAAGATATATTTCATCCACAATGATGTCAATGTGGTCTTGACATGTGTTATTAATTAAGTGACACTCACTTAATTTTGAAAATTTCAAACTAAAAAACAAAACCAACAACAAAAATAAACTAATACTGATGAGTCCTTGACTCCTTGAATAATAATAATAATAATAATAAATAGGGTAAATAGCCATAAAATCTATAATATTCCAAGCATTATCTCTACATGAGCTCAAAACTGTGAACACCAGCATATTGAAATAAGACTGGTTTAGGATTAAGCAGTTTTCATTCTATACAGTTCAATATAATTAGTTCCTATACTTAATTTTATGACTAAAATGAATGTCATCTGTATCAAAACAAAGTTTCATATGAGTGGGATAGCTATGTATGACTTAGAAGTAACAGCAGCCCTCAGCACAAGAGTTGCCATAATATCAAACGAATTACACTAAAAAAGTACTCATTTCCCATGGGGAGCTACACATTGTCTCTAATTATAGAATATTTTAGGACTGGTTTACAAGTCTATTTGAACTGTATCTCTTTTTTTTTTTTTTTTCTCTATCTCATTCCCTCTTTGACTGCAATTTCTATCTCAACACAGAGAAAATATTTACTTGATACCAAACAAAAAGCTTTCTTTGATTCACACCATTACTTAATATACATTAGGCTACAAAGCAAGTGGCAATCAGGTTATTCACTTGTTTGGCTATGGATTGAAATTTAGCTGAATGCTTGTGTCTGTCTGTAAATTAAAGATGAATTTCATCACTTGGGTGAATCCAGCGCCCCAAATAATTGGAGGCCTGAAGTGGCTTGAAAAAGTTCCCAGGAGGTTTCTGGACAATGTAAATAAATAAATAAAATATATAAAAAATAAATAAATAATGATACAAAAAACTTACCCCACTCACAGTACAAATGTACTACAGGTTTATGAAAACATTTTGTGGGTGGGAGTCAAATTAAAAAAAAAAATTAAACTATAATTCAGAGATGGAAGATGGTGTATGTTATTGGAATCACTATACTGCAGCAAATGAAAAAAATGTGGAGGAGGACAGGAATCTGAAATTTTTGGCAATTTCAAGATGAACAAAAAGAAGACTCAACACAGTGTTGCTTTTTAGAAGGATAATGGCCATCAGAGATGCACATATATCGGGATGAATGAATTTTAAGGGGATGAATAAACTTAAGAAATAGCAAAGCTTATGGAATGTCAGCACTGAAGACAGACTGAGAGTGCATAATTTGCATATTATTTAAGGAGGGGCCACTGAGATTTCCCAAATATAGCATAACAAGAGACTATCTATGAAAACTAAACTTTGGTTGTGACTGAGAGTGAGATGTGAGTTTTTGTAGAGGGAGTGGTGAATGTAGAGGGAGAAATGAATTGCCAGAATTAGGTGATGGAAACAACAATGCTGAATGTATCTAAAGCAAGGTAGAATATATATCATGGTGTGCAGAGAATCATCTTCCTGGCTCAATGAAGGCCTAGAAATAATACTTTGCCATGCTTTTCTTGCTACTGCAATATGGCTTGAAGTTAATGATGTGAGAGTGGTCTGCACAGTCATAATATGAGGCCTTTGGAATTAACTGCAATGCTGAGTATGGGCCAGATCTGTGAATTCTACTATGGTAGGTGGACTGGCAATCATGTTGAAGGAAGTATGATCTAAACAGTCTGACCAGAAACTCATGATTATCATAAATGAAGAGAATTGGCTTAAATGGATGGCAAATGAAATCACAGGCAAAGGAGGTGCACTCATTATTAAGATGCATGCTATTTAGTTTTCTCTAAAATATAGTGATAATGTTGAGCCATGATGAGTCCAGGTCCTGAATAGAAATCAAGGAAGCATTTACCATTATCTTTAGGTTTGTCTTTTTCTCCAAATTTTCCCGAAATATTTCTGTATTCCTGGGATCCTTTTCCTACCCTGCTGTTTAGATCTCCAACAAAGACCAGTTTTTCCATTTTCTTTATGTCAGCTGCTTTCTTTAGTGATTCTAAATATTCCTCCACTTTTTCTTTGGTAGAACCTACAGTGGGACCATAGGCAGAAATAAATTTCATTGTACAATTAGCCTGGTTGCCTGAGTGGATAGTACACTTACTTACAGTGCAGAGTTTTGACTCCAAACTGTAAGAGATGCATAACACACATAACTTAAAAAATTATATAGGTAATATATATATTACAATACATGCACTCAAGAGTTGAGTCACTATGCGTTTTAAACCCAAACTATAGTGCAGACTGGAAAATTATATGCACCCTTTGATTATTACATAACTCCTCCAAGGAGTCAACAGACTCACCAGGAGAGAGCCGGGGCTGTACTTATGCACATGGACACGAGGCTCCAATTGCAGGGGCAAAAATTACAGCCAATTTAAGGGCCCCAAACAATGGGGGAAGAACCTTGGAGCTCTAGCATCTTGGGAAAAGTGTAAGTACAACCCTGGGGAGAGCACACACTTTATTCCACACATCTACTAACGGTGGCACTATCCACCATCACCACAATGCCATCTACCACATACAAATAATATGTTTTGAATGTAAATTACATGTGTTCTCTTGGTCAATCCAGAAGCGAAAACGTAGCTAGGTTCTTAGCGCCCTTGGCAAATTCGATAATTGGTAAAATTCTGCCAAGATTTCGTCACCTAGGTTTCTTCTTGATGGAGAGGAGGTTGAGAGGATCCAGAGGCAAGTGACTAAGATGATAGCAGGTCTGTAGAATGAACCTTATGAGAACAGGTTGAGGATTTGTCTATCTATCCCAATGGCTTTAACGGACCTTTAAGGCCCACAACCTTCCAAGCATGCTTGGATTTCGTAACCGAAATACGAGGATAGAATAGTCACTCCTATGCCTCAAGGTATTCTTGACTGTATCCCTGTGTGTTCAAGGGTCCGGTTTGCCTGCTCGCGGGATGAAAAACACCAGATAAACTGGCGGAAAAAACCCTACTGTCCGCGCCCAAGACCGGCTAACTTGGCTATGGCTGAGGAAGATCCTTCAGCTCCTCACGTCTCCGACGGGAATCGAACCTAGGACACTCCTTCCCCAGGCATATGGTTGCGAAGCGCAAAGCCGCTAGGCTAACCACGAGGACGGTTGAGGATTTGTGGGTTGCAAAAATTGGTTGATAGGTGGAGGAGGGGAGATATGATTGAGACATTCAAATTACTGAAGGGTTTCTATAAAATTAATTCAGAAGATATTTTTGAGAACAGGGCTGGTTGTGGGAGGACTAGGGGGACGTTCATGGAAGCTGGGCAAAAGTGTGGTTAGTAAGGGTGTTAGAACTGGTTCTTTACTTTTAGAGTGGAATGGGCTGCCAGAGTCTGCGGTGGATGCTGTGACAGTGAATGAGTTTAAGGCGAGGTATGATAGATACTGTATGAATGTCGAATAGTTGTGATGAACATGATTTGGGGCCTCCCTCGATGAGTCTAATGACTCCCTGGAGTTGCCCATAATAATAATAATAATTCTTGTCACTAGGGCCTTTGCCAACTACTCCAATGTGAAGCGTACCTACGCCACTGTTTGTATCTCCGGGATGAAAACCCCAGAGTTTCGTTAGGACACGAGGATTTTCGGCACGCAAAAAAATGCCAAAGTATACAAAAGACAAAAGTACTGTGTTTTGGGTTATGCGAGCGAAAACGATTGATTGTATGGCATGTAATGAATCATGGGACTCCATGGAGGTGTTAGATAATAATAAATTTAACAGTAAATGAACGTTTACTAATATATGTAATAGATTCAATCCTGTTATGCTTAACGATGTCAGATGATTTATTTGTGGAGAAACACATCGGTAAAAAATCAAATATGATTGACAAATATTTGGTTTCGCTTAATTAAAATGGCGCATTTCAAATTCATTAATGTTTTCCGTTAATTAAATAATTGCGTTCCTACATTTTATTGTCATTAGCTTAAGCTTAAATTCTGGATAATGAATTTAGTTAAGTTTAAAAAAAAAATTAAAGTAGCAATTTGTAAGTCTTATTCCTTCACGTTGTGAGAATAATAAAACACATACCTCCGTTTAATCAATTGCAAAACACACGTTTTTAATTTTTAATATACAGTATTCTACTCGAAGAGCAACTAACACCCTCTACCGATCGAAAGCCCGTTTTTTTCAAAAAAGCATTTATTATCTTAAGAAAAGAAACCAGTAGTGTAGATATTCTGGAGTAATAAAATATGACGCTGAACTTTACATTAGCCGACCCACCAATATTGTCCTAATTTGGCTTCGCATTAGCTACGGCTGTTATTGCGTAAAGCATCATTTCTTATAAAGTTAGAAAAATTTTGGTGGGACGTCTAATGTAAAGTTATTAGGGATTGAGAATATATACTATTAAACAATATCAAATAATAATAATAACAATAATAATAATAATAATATATTATTATTGTTGTTGTTGTTATTATTATTATTTCTTGAACTCATTTACCTTTCCTTGAACTCATTTACAAACGAAGCACTCACAAATAAATCAGGTAACGCATTCCACCCATTCATCACTCTCCAAACGAAAAATCTAGTCTTCACACCTTTATTAATCGCACTTTTACTTAATTTTCAGGAATGACCTCTTGTTTTTCTACCACTAACCCACTGCTGAAATATTTTCCCTTCCTCAATCTTATAAAAATCTTTTAGTAACTTAAATTTTTCAATCATATCCCCTCTTTTCCACCTATCGACCAACTTCTGTAGCCCATCAACTCTCAATCTATCAATGAAGGGAGCATTCCTTACACGACTCACCAACTTGGTCACTCGCCTCTGAATCTTTTCTACCACTTCCTGATCTCCAAGGAATCCAGGCGACCAGACCTGAGAACAGAAATACAGATGTAGACTTATCAACATCTTATAAAGAGGAATAATAACTTCTCTATCTCTGCTTGATAGTATGTTTTTCAATAGTCAAGCAATCCTGTGAGCTATCTTGGACACCTTAGCAATATCCCCTATGAACCAACTCTATCCACCCCCCCCAATCCCCTAGCCTCGTCAATATCTTGGAGTACAGTTCCAACAATGTGGTACAGAGCTGGTAATCTTTTAATCCCAAATGCATAACTTTACACTTTTCCACGATGAACTGAAATCCATTATCTTTTGCCCATACTGCCAGCTTAGTTAAATCATCCTGCAATCCCAACTTGTTTAATTATTGCGATCCAAACTTTGTATCAACAACAAACAATTGAGTATCTCCGTTCAAATAATTTATATAGAAATCAAACTTAATGGGCGAAGCATACAGCCTTGTGGCACATCATTCGTCACCTACTTCATCCCAGACTCTGCTCCTCCTCCATACACTACTTTTTGATATTTCTCCATGAATCATTCTTATATCCACATCACCAGTTTAATATCCATCCCCATTTGTTCTAATTTGCGTAACTATTTCATAGGGTACCCTGTCAAAAGGCGTAGCAAAATCCAGCAGTATCACTGTGTAGCCATTCCCTTTGTTTAATTCAGCTGTCACCCTATTATAAAAAGTTAATAAATTGCTTCGGCAACACCGACCTTTAACAAAACCATGCTGGTCTCCATAGAGTACCATATTCTTATCCGCCCATTCCTGGATTCTGGTTATAACCAACTTCTCCCATACTTTTAGCACCACTCCCGAGATGGTAATTGGTCTGCAATTTTATACCGCAGTCTTAGAGCCTTCTTTATGGAAAGGGACTATTTTACTTTTCTCCTATTCCCTAGGGAACTTACCAGAGCTCGGATTTAAGTTAAACAGCCAAGAGGCAACTGACAATTGCTGTGCAGATTCACATAATACCCAAACTAATATCACATACAATACAGCAATATTTGCATTTAAATTCTTCAATATCCTAATCACTTCTGATTCATTAACTTCAATTCTCATATCAGTTATTGCTACATAACACACAGAAATTTCTCACTCGGGTGATAGACTTTTGAAAAGTATTCACTTGGTAACTTTACTATTACATCTGACTCACTCACATCGCTACCATCAGCGCCCAGTAAATTTATCCTTTCAAAGTCATTCTTCCTTTTACTTGCCGCATAGCGAAAGAATTCTTTGGAATTTTTTCTTTGACCTGATTGACTAAGGTTTTCGCATAATCCGATTCAGCCTTCCTTACTCTGCTGGTAACCTTTCTAGCCTGAGATTATGTTTATTATATATTTTATAAAATAAAGAAATTAATTATAAAGTTTTTTTTTTTTGTTTGTTTGACATAAAAAAACAAAACAAATTCCCCATCTTCGAAAATTTAAATCACATTGATAAAATTATATCTATGTGATAAAGCATAGATCAGCCAAATCTATCCAATAGGCTTAAAGCCGATTGTTTTAATCAATTTAATCTTTTGCCCTTCAAAAATAAATAAAGAAAGAAAAGAAATAAAAGAAAAATATTTAAAAAAATGTATTGTATATCACATAACCCACAGAACTATATTTTTAACTATTAAATCGTAATATAACGAGACTCAATCTGCTCAAAAGTGATACCTATGCCTAAGCAAAGAGATGGAACTTCGTCTCTCTGCTTAAGCAACGGTGTGAGCAGCGACGACTATATTTTCAGGACGACTTTGGAATCGCCCTTTTAGATACACGAAGGTTTTGCTGGGATTTACATTTTGCTGTGACAAATCATTGGCAAAATATACAGTATGTTATGGTCTCAATTGGGTAGAATTTTGTCTTTGCTTCATCCAGGACCGTGGTTAAGGTATATGCTATCCCTCGGAAACTACTATTTTGTCGCTCCCAAATCTAAGAAGATATGTAAAATTAAAAACAAACAAAAAAAAAAAGGTGTTTTTATAGTGGACAATTTTACCGTTTTTTTTTTTTGTCTTCAAAACTTACCGTTCATATGTATTGCTGTAATTGTTCTGTGGGTTTTGACGACTCTGACTAGATTAGAATTATCGATCGGCTTGCTCGCTTTTTTTTTTTTTTTTTAGCCTGTAACCTTTCCCAGCTGCTGGAGTAAATGCCTTTTTGATTGCAGGAGGGTTAGGTCTATTTCTCCCAATAGTGATCCACTCCATCTTGGAAAAGATATGTTGATTCACTTGTATGAAATGAAAGTATGAAGGTGGAAGAAAATCACAAACATCCATGCCTAGGCAGGATGCGAACCCGCAGCCGCTTTGCTGGAGAGCAGATACGCTAACCACTCGGCCAACCAGGCTGGCGTGCTCGCTCATCTTGAATTATATGTATTAATAAATGAAAATTGACACGTCTTGCTTTTCTCAGCTTTCTTTAATGCAGTATTGTATTTATTTTATTAAGAAGAAAATAACAATAACGTATTGTTAAGTAAGAGAGGCTGTTTAGCTAGTAGGAATTTCTGAAGTCTGAGATCAGCCAAACTCCATTTTGCAAATTACAAATAGCTGACACAAAACTATCAATAATTTTAATTGATATCCGGGAGGGGAGAGAGAGTAAGGCAGAAAGAGCGATAGTGGATTAATTTATATATTTATAGGTAGTGGTAATTTTTTTGAAGATCTCTAAATGTCATTCGCGGACTGGTAGGCCGTGGCTGACCCACTTTCCACGTAATAGATCCAACGAACTAACTGGGGGGCATGAATGTTTGTAACTATCTTTCAGTGGGAGATGAATTTTATCTCCCGGTGTGATGCGAAATCACCACTCCGTTTATTGGGGACATGTAGTGGCTTGGAAAAGCTTCATGTTTCGGGACTGTAAAGAATCTAAATAAAATATAAAAAGAAGAAAGATTCCTCAGTAGAAGCATGTTACGCATGTATTCTAGGTTCTCAGCATCTCATAGGTGGGAGTAAAAAAAAACAGTGCTGCTTTGTGTGTGTGTGTGTGTGTGTGTGTGTGTGTGTGTGTGTGTGTGTGTGTGTGTGTGTGTGTGTGTGTGTGTGTGTGTGTGTGTGTGTGTGTGTGTGTGCACCTTGTTATATTAAAACATCTTTATCATTAGTTTGAAAGGCTTGCTATTGTTGCTTATACATTTCTTAATTTTTTTAGAGTTATATTGCTTTTGCTATTTCAACGAGTAATCTTACATGATTTATTTAAATTAGAATATTCAATTACTCTTACACTTTATTATAATTTGACAATAGGGAATTGGTATTTCTTTCTCCAGGCATAAAGAAAAATATAAGAAGAATATTTAAACATTAAAAGATGTGCATTTAAATTAAAGGTTCGGCAATTTCCATACAAAATAAATAAATAAAACATAGTTCAGAAATCAGATCAATTTAAATGTTGAATTATGTACGTGTAATACAAGTGATACAAGTAATACTCGTATAATACAAGTGATTATTGTTATTATCTGCGTTCTCAATATAGAGAAAAAAAAATCATTTAAAGCATTTTAAAAATCAATATGCACAGAATCTTAAACAGGAATATTGCACTACTAAATTTCATAAATTAAATTTAAACAGGATTTAACCACATCGCCGTCAATAGATAAAATACATCACTGCTCCACACTTCGTATCCATCATCTATTTCAATGCGATATCAAAGGTATTACAATTTTAATATGCACTTCGTATCCATGGTAACCTGGACGTATATATACGTCTTGGCCGGAAATTATAAAATATTTTGGCCCATATTTTTAACTAGATTGTTAGCAATCTAGGAACTATTTTATTGATATGATTTATAAGTAATGGTAAATGAGTGAATGAATATAATAATATAATTTATTACGAAAAAAATTTCAGCCGTTTAATCAATTCTAGTAATTCAAATGACTAATAATTTATTAATTTTTTTATGAAGTGTGCAGAAAAAAATATTTCTCAAAAAATTCTTACGATCTTTAAATAGGGATAATATATTTTTTATACTGATTGGAGGTGGTCAAGTTTCTTCTGTATTATTTATTTATTTATTTACCGATGGGTGCTAAAAGAGTAATAATAATAATGGGTGATGTTATTTAATTATCGAAATATTGATTGGATGACTGTGAAAACAACTTTCTCAACACGTGATAGAATGACCTGAGGTCAAAGGGTGTCAGACCAAATTATACTGTCGAGAAGGGGGTTTAACCGCCTCTGGTTACTGACAGTGATTGTGGAGTGCTGATATTCCATTCAGGTAATGTTACACGCTCAAGTACAAAACAGGAAGTTATGACCAACTGAGCAGAATAGCTTGGGCCCATGCAGTATCGTCGACAGGGTGTAGCATAGAGGCAGCCTTCCTCAGGCACGGCTTAATAAGGGCTCTCGCTCGTTCAGCCACATTGCGGTAGGCGCCTTCCTGTTAACGTAGCGACGACGAATTTATTTCCGCACTTGTTACGCTAACAATTGTAGCAGCAAGTGAGGAAAGAGGTTTTCCAGGCTTAAACTGATTAAAAATTACAGTAGGAACCCCGTATCTGCGGTTCTATATTCGCGGTTTCACTTATCAGCTGTCAACCCCGGTCCGAAGATATTAACATACGAAAGGTCAACTTACGAAATTTTCATAGTCTCTACAAACATTCTGTTTTGAATAATGTTGGATCTAATATCCACTTTGCTTATGTAATTTTACATCGCCGAAATGAAGCTGTATGGCTATTTCTTTTAGTAATAGACAGTTCGGCTGATCGCAGAGATTGTCCAATGTATATGGCAACTCGTTGCAAAGGTGGAGAAAGCTACACACATGCTGAGGTTGCTAAGATTCCATTCACATTCAGATAACTTTATTACAGTATGTTGTCATAATTGTTCTGTTTTCTTATTAGTTATAGTTCTTAATCTCTTACTGTGCGTAATTTATAAATTAAACTTTGTCATAGGTATTTATGTATATTGGGAAAAAAAAATATATATATATATATATTTATTTATATATACAAGGTTCGCTACTATCCGCGGTTTCAGGTATCCGCTGAAGACGATGGAACCAAACCCCGCGGATACGGGGAACCTACTGTATTTGCAAACAGCAATGACCCAAGAAAGATTGGTTGGCTTAGCAACTATACGAGAGAGGCGGACATAGCTTATAATTTAACTTTAGAAGAGCAGGGATATCGCACAATAAACAGTTTTATTGTGCGATATCCCTGTAGAGCAAACATTTAATTAACATTATTATGTAATCATCATCACGAACCATGGGCTCACTCCCCGTTGATGACTGATGCCTGGTTCACTATCTTCTTCCATCTTTCTTTGTCCAGTGCACAGTGTCGCAGTTTTTGTACACCCATTCCACACTAGTCTTTTATATCGTTTATCCATTCTCTGTATGGTCTACCTCTTCTGTTTAAGCCATCCAAAATACCAAACATAAATGCCTTTATCTTCCGGTCTTCACTCATTCTACAGATGTGCCCAAATAATTGCAGCTTCCGTTTTATAATCTTCTGCATTACATTCTGTTTTGGTTGTATCTTCTGATAGAGCTCTTCATTGGTGATTTTCTGTACCCATCCTATTCTTAGAATCTTCCTGTAACAAGTTCTTTCAAATGTCAAAATTCTTTTTCTTGATTCCTTATTTATTTCCCACGTTTCAGATCCGTACAGTACACCGCTGAAGATGCATGTTTCCAATACTCTTAGTTTTGTTTGCAGACTGATCACTTTACTTTTCCAGATGTTATCCATGGCCTTCAGATTTGTTCTTCCCTTTGCAATCCTGATCTTTATTTCTTTTTTACAGTCCAAGTCATATGTCAGTTTACTTCCCAAATATGTGAATTGTTCTACATTTTCTATATCAGTTCCATCCACTTGTATCTTTTGTTTTATGTTCTTCTCACTAAATACCATTGTCTTTGTTTTTTCAAAGTTCATAACAAGTCCAAATCTCTTCCCTTCCTCATTTAACAGTTTCAGTGTTTTTTGTAGTTCTCTTTCCTCTTCTTCAATAATAACAAAGTCATCTGCAAATTTCAGATTGTTAATTCTCATTCCGTGTACAGATATTCCTTTGGCATCTTCCTTCAATTTGTCAATTGCTCTTTCTAAATGTGCGATGAAAATGCTTGGTGATATTGGGTCTCCCTGTCTAGTAACTCTGCTTGTTTTAAACCATTTCCCCAAATCATCACCTATTCTAACTGCTGCAACTGCATTCTGATAAACATCTTTTAATATAGCTATTAGTTTTTTATCAATTCCATAGGATTCCAGAACTGCTAATGTCACTTTCTGGTCAATATTGTCAAATGCTTTCTGAAAATCAACAAAGCAAGTATACAGTATATGTTTTTGTTTTTTCTCCTAGCTTTCTCTGCTATTAACCTCATTGTCAAAATCTGTTGAATTGTAGTTCTATCCTTCCCAAATCCTGCTTGCTCGTCTGCCAGGTATGCTTCCAATTGTGTTCTCAGTCTTTCTGTCAATATGATCATCATCACTTTACCAAGGTGACTTATCAAGGCAATTGTTCTATAATTTTTACATTCTAGCTTATTTCCTTTCTTGTATAATGCTACTAATATTGATTTCACCCACTCCTCTGGCATTTTCCCTTCTTTACCATATTACATCGTTGGTGCATTTCTGTAACCATACTTTCACCACAATATTTAATCATTTCTCCAGTAATGTTATCGTTACCAGGACTCTTGTTGTGTTTTAGCCGTCCTATTGCTTTTTTACCTCTCCTCTTAAAATATTCATATCATGCTCATTACATGGTGGTGATATCTGCTTCAATTCTTCAGTCAGTTTCCCAACGCTATCTGAATCTAGTTTTTCTTCATATAACTCACTACAGTATCTTGTCCACTGCTGTACAATTTTTTCTTTATTCATCAATACTTTGTCTTTTTCATCTTTAATTGTGGTCTGTTTTGGTTGCCACCTTCTATTAATGGTTCTGATCATTTTGTATACCTCCCTTGTTTTATGCTCTCCATAGTACTGTCCTATATTGTTGTACTGGGCTTCTAACCATTTCATTTTATCCATTCCGACTGCTTTTTTCACCTCATTACACTTTCTTCTATATTGCTCTTCTATTTGTTCTGATGTATCCCTTCTTATCTTCAACATTCTTTTCTCCTGTACTAACTTCAGTATTTCTTGTGTAATCCATTTCTTCTTGATCTTCTCTTCTTCTGATACTGTTTCTTCAACTGCATCTTCTATTGCCTTCATTATTCTTTTCACTCTTAAATTCGAGTTTTTTCTTTCTCCACACTTTTAAGTTTCTCTTCTAACACTATTCTGTACCTTCGTCTTATTTCTGCTTCACTTATTCGTGCTGTATCTCTTCTATTCTGATGTTGGGGTTTATATTTATTTTTTAATTTCATCTTGATGTTTGCAATCACTAAACTATGGTCCGAGTCTATATCCGCTCCTTGAAAATTTCGACATTGCTGTACTGATGTTATCCATCTTCTTTTAATCATAATCATATCAATCATGTTTTTGGTTTTCCCATCATTTGATCGTCACGTCCATTTTCTACACTCCTTTTTTTGGAATCTTCTGTTACAGATCATCATCTCGTGGTCCACAGCAAATTCTAACAATTTTTCACCTCGTTCATTTCTTTCTCCGAAACCATATTTTCCCCATGACTTTTTCCCAACCATCATTATCTATTCCAACTTTGGCATTCCAATCTCCTTCAATAATTAGCACATCTTGCTTTAGTATTGTTTCTATTGTCTCTGTCAGATCTTTGTAGAATAAGTCAATATCCTCATCTGTGCTGTCAGATGTGGGTGCATATATCTGGACTATTGATGTGTTGAATGGCTGTGCCTGAAATCTTGCTACTATGATTCGTTCATTAACTGGCTTGTATCTTAACAGTGTCTTTCGAGCTCTTTTGCTAAGAAGGAAGCCAACTCCTGCTTCGTGCATGGTGTCATGTCCTGATCATATTACTTCGCATCCATTGATCTCTCCAGATGATGTCCATCTCATCTCTGCCAATCCTAGTACTTTATATCCCACCGATATCTCTTCATTTCCTCACTAAGTAGTTCTAATTTTCCTGACATCCAGAATGTCCGCACATTCTACGTTCCTACTGATAACAGTTCTGTTAGTTTCAGTTTCTGTTTCTGTTTCCTTTCGGTATCCCACTTTTCGATCCAACCCCGATCGCTCGATTGGTATCGCGGGCCTTGTTTATCCGGGCGACGCCCGAGCCGACATGTTGTAGCTGTTGATTGTATAGGCATCAGATAACAATCGTGTTTTTTCTTTACGGTCAGAGCATCGACACTTAGCTGACCGACCCTTCTCCTTTATCCAGGCTTGGGACTAGCATGAGACCCCTAAGGATCCCATGGCGGAGTTATTAAGTAATCGTTTTGCATTAATGATTCTCTTGTAATAAAAACAAAATAGTAATTGAAGACTGTCTTATATTTTTGTCTTATAATCCATCAGGGGCGATATTTAATTGTTTGCCTCAGCCAGATTAGATTAGAGCGCAATCTAATCTGCGACGGCCCTGGGCCCATGGATAAATAAGGTAGGAGGGAAATGGATGAGCAATCTTATTAAGGGAGATATTTTACCGAGAAAATTATGTGGAAGGAATACCACGTGAATAAGAATGACGTGAGCAGGAGCTGCTCGTGCATACGCACTGCGGAACTGCAGCACCCTTAATTTTTCTCGATATATAAATATATTTATTTATTTATATTTGCTTGTAATATTTAATTTTATCATCAACAATCCTATACAATTCTCTTATTTTGTATAAAAAATAATAAATATCCATCTTGTAGCTCTTAAGAGGGCGAAGGACTCTAGCAGCACTGTGTTTACTACAGTGTCATATAGCTAGTATTTGCTACGCGCGAAGCATATGCAAGTCATACTGAGATGCGAGCTATTAGTAATGCGGCACTGTCTGTCGCGCAGTTCCCCTGTTGTTTATATGCAGTTTGCGCCAGTAGTAGAGTGTTCGTAGTGCTTATCGTGTTTACTCCGTCTCTTTAAATATTTGAACATTACAATTTAATTGTAATGTTTTAATTACAAAAGGATTTAATTGTAATGTCCAAAAATTGTAAATCCATTCCTTTAATTACAATTAAAGGAATGGATTTTATTTTTAAGTAATTTTGAATTATACTAAACGATAATTTTATTGATAATGAAAAATTTTTTTTTCATGTTTAATTTTTTTGAAATTTTTCCATAATTTTGATATTTTATCCAAACATGTATACACCGTACTTACAGTGTGTGTGTGTGTAACTATTTCAAAAGTTGCAGCACCCCCATGATTTCAAGCCACTAGCTGCCACTGGACGTGAGTTATGAAAATAAAGCGTAGGCCAGAATTATATTTTATGTTAAGTCAGAGTATCAGAAGTTGGCTCTGCAAGATCAGGATAACCAAAAACGTTCTATAGTTATAAATTGGAAAGATAAACTCTGCTGCTACTAAATGCGGATGAAAGCCGGCAAGGTTGGTCGATTGGTAGAGTCTCTGCTACTAATGACTCAGTTAAGTAAGTTTGAGCGCGGTTAGTAGTTGGAAGGAGACCAATCGTTCGATGCTGTTGGCACACTCTCCCTCGATGAGTCTTTGGACTCACAGGAGGTGTCAAATAATAATAATAATAATAATAAAATGGTAGGTGGTAACTGTAAGAGAGATTGCTCGACTAAGTGCCCATTTTGTTATCAGCTGTTAACCTAGTGCATGCAACATGGAGCTCAATACTTCTATGCTGAATGACGGAACTCGGGTGTATGAACAGGGCAGTTATAACTCGCTAAGAAACTAAGGCCTAGCAGCGACAAGTTTGAATCCCCCCCCCCCCCCACCCCCCCCCCCCCCCACCCCCCCCCCCCCCCACCCCCCCCCCCCCCCACCCCCCCCCCCCCCCACCCCCCCCCCCCCCCACCCCCCCCCCCCCCCACCCCCCCCCCCCCCCACCCCCCCCCCCCCCCACCCCCCCCCCCCCCCACCCCCCCCCCCCCCCACCCCCCCCCCCCCCCACCCCCCCCCCCCCCCACCCCCCCCCCCCCCCACCCCCCCCCCCCCCCACCCCCCCCCCCCCCCACCCCCCCCCCCCCCCACCCCCCCCCCCCCCCACCCCCCCCCCCCCCCACCCCCCCCCCCCCCCACCCCCCCCCCCCCCCACCCCCCCCCCCCCCCACCCCCCCCCCCCCCCACCCCCCCCCCCCCCCACCCCCCCCCCCCCCCACCCCCCCCCCCCCCCACCCCCCCCCCCCCCCACCCCCCCCCCCCCCCACCCCCCCCCCCCCCCACCCCCCCCCCCCCCCACCCCCCCCCCCCCCCACCCCATTATAAGGACTATTTAGTCTAATCTAAGGTCTACCAGGGTATAGAGTCCTTTTTTTAGGACTTCCAGGGTAGTGGATGGCAATGGTGTAGTCAATTAAGTTTTAATTGCCGTTACCCAGCCATGACTAGAGCTTTTAGCTTAATAACACCCCATCCACACAGATTCTCTTCATTCAGATGACGGGATAAAGAGTCAAGGACTCAGTCCATCGCCCAGTTCTTTTATGAACTTCAGTCTAATCTAAGGAAGTTGTACTTGTGCTTACCTTTAATTTGTTTAGAAAATTATCCAAGGAAGAGGATTCTGTGTTGTAGTGTCATCGAATACCTATTTTGTCTAACTTTAAGGTAAGCAGCATTACAGCGAATAAAAAAAAATAATGGTGAAAGTATTTGATTTCATATTCGTCATCAAGGCATTTACGAAAACGTAACAAAACCAGAAAGGTCATTTTATGTACATTTTTATTGTTAATATTAATTTTAACAAACTCAGCTAAAGCAGTCTGGCTAACTGAAATCATAATTCAATCATTTCATGTGAGAAAAGTTAATACGCGAAAAAAAAATCGAATTAAATTCTAATTATGAAGTTGAAA
Source organism: Typopeltis vanoorti (assembly GCF_054136105.1). Taxonomy (NCBI): domain Eukaryota; kingdom Metazoa; phylum Arthropoda; class Arachnida; order Uropygi; family Thelyphonidae; genus Typopeltis; species Typopeltis vanoorti. Next base: position 151,468,005 of record NC_143555.1, read on the forward strand.
TAATACATATTAAGAAAGAATGAAGGTTCCGGTTGAAGCATTCGGAAATGTATTCGATCAGCCTCTGGATCTGCTGAACGGTGGAGTGGTCTTTTCTGAATCCAAATTGCTCATTTGGGATTATATGTAGTTGGTCGTTTGTGATTGAAGCCTAGTAAGAACTACTTTTTCTGCGATCTTTCCAAGGTTAGACATAAGACTGATAGGTCTGTGGTTTTCAGGAAGTTGAGCGTTTTTTTCCCATCTTTTTGATTGGTGTGACATCTGCTATTTTCCATGTTAAAGGGAAATACTGGAGTCTGAGGATGACATTAATTATGTTGACTAGATGTACAATGGCTTTTCTGGGGAGTAGTTTAATTATTTTGTTTGTAATTCCATCTGAGCATGGAGCTTTATTGTTGTTCAGGTGGGTTATTATGTTTATAACTTCTGTTGGAGAAGTAGGTGTGAGTGGTTCTAGGGCATCTTTTTGTTGTGTTATGGCCTGCCTAACTCGGCGGTGAATCTTGTAAATGAGATTGATGTTCAAATTTTCATATGAGGGGTTGCATTGACTTTCCAACTGTCGGCCAGAGCCTCTGCCTTTTCTTTATCAGTGTGAGCTGTTCCTTTCGAGGTTTGAATTGAGGGTAAAAGTTATCTTTTGGTGCAGAAGGTTCTCAGAAACTTCCATATGGAGTTGTCCTCAGGGTTTAATTTTGTTAGCTTAGATTCCCATTCTTGGTTTCGATGTTTTTGGAGGGCTTCACGTGCTTCCCTGTTTAATTTATTGAAATTTGCTTTATCTTGAGCGGCTCTTGTGTTATGATACCTCTTTCTGGTTTTGTTTTTCAGTCTAATTAAATGCATAATTTCCTCGGGGATCCGTCCACTAGGGTGAAAGACTGTAGTTTGGGTAATTGACTTTATTGCATTTTTGATTTGACTGGTAAAGTTGTTTGTAGCCATTTCTATCTCCTTTTTAGTGTGAATAGTAGGGTCTGGGCCAATGTGATCAGGTAGGATTCTGGAGAGTTTGTCCCAAGATATGAAAGAGTGAGGAGGGAAGAATTGTTCTTGTGTACCAAGTTGAAGCAGAATAGAGTTGTGATCTGATGAAAGTTCATTTATTGTTTCCAGCTGATATTGGTATCTGATGTTTTTGAGGACGACTATGTCAAGTACATCTGAACTTCCAGTTGAGCTGTGATGGGCGGGCTCTGTGGGTCCGGTTACAACAATAGAATGTTGCGTTGAGTAATGATTTAGAATTCGACCTTTGTAGTTGATTGCGGAGCTATGCCATGCTCCTCAATCAACTACAGTTGGGATGGAATTTTCCATCCCAACTACAGAGAGTTGGGATGGAATTTTCTTCTATTCATTGTTGAGGGCTGTCAGAATTGAGTGGGTACCTTGTAGTAATCTTTTCGTGCAGGACGGCGAAGGATTCGTCATACTGAATTCTTGTAGCATGGTAGCTAGTGAGGCAGTTAGTACTGATGTTAGATTTCAGCCTATATATGGTCATGAGATGGAGTAGCCTTTGTTCGTGCTGCCTCTGCATAAGTTTTAGGCATTTGTTTCCTTTCTTGAGTTGTCGGGCTAGAGAGAGTTTGGACTGGGGTGTGACTAGCACGGCTGTCTTGAGCATCGCTGAATTGTGTTGGAAGGGTAGTTTTTCGTAACCCTCGGTTATTTGGGTGTGGGTGTGTATGCATCCCTTGTAGCTTGTGGGGTGAGGTCCTCCACAATTGACGCATTTAGCTGGAGTGGATCTTGGTTTTGTACACATGACCGTCTGGTGGCCCTCGCCACATTTTATGGCCAAACCTTTGGCCCAGCTGATGACTTCTTCCTTAGTGGTTCAGTAAAAATTCTGAGGCCACATATCGTTGTTAATTCATAAATCTCTTTCTGTGTCTTATCAATTTCTACGAGTATCAGTGGCTTTGGCCATTTATCTGCCCTGAGCATCCTGCTCACTTTCACTGGTGTTAGGTTCCAACTCATAAGATCAGTGGTGACTTCTTCACAGATGATACCCTCGGTCACTCTGCAAAGCACAACCTTGAGATTTTTCTCACTGGGTAAAGCAAAAGTATGATATGGAAGACTCTTGTTATCCTTTAATCCTGTCAGCTGTCTGTAGTCAGTGACTGAGGCTGGTTGTATTTTGACTCCTTCATCTTGATTTTTTGCCCAGGAATATGCAATTTTGTGTTCCCTAAGGGCTGTTGTGACAGTGGTCCATTTGTCCTTGTCCCTAAGTATTACTGGTGAAACCTTTTCGTTGTTCCTCAGGACTTCTAATGTTGGTGTGTCTTCATCCATCTGGTCTTCTACGGTTCTTCTTCTTTTCTTAGAGTGCTCCCCTTGAGAGATGTTTTGACAGGGGGATTTTGGTGACAGAGCAGCAATGAGATCCTCTTGTGAGATCTTATTCTCCTCCTCCTCTCCATCCTGATCATTAGAGTGAATATACTCTTTTATAAATCCTGTCCAGTCAGTTTCTAATTTGCTTATTATGAGTTTGAGTACCTCTAGAGACTGCTCCTTGTTAAGGATCTAGGTGTGATCTTTGATGTTGTCCATCTCAAAATAGCGATTTCCTGCCAGCTGAAATGGGTTAAAAGCAGTATAATAATCCCGCAGGGCTGGGGTTCTGCCAGCAAAGTATCCTGTAGACCTAGACAGACTACTAGCAATGTATAATCCCGCAGGGCTTGAAGCCTGCCAGCAGATGTCCTGTAGACTGAGTTGGTCTACTAGCAAAGTCTTCTTAGAACCTAATAATTTGCAAAAAGGAGTATCAATATCTCACTTGGCCACAGTTAGAAACCTACCTCCCTTTAAAACCTTAATACCATCACCACTGGTCCTCATTGCGGGTGGGGCCTGCCGGCCATTAGACCTCTTGCACATTTCGTGCAGAGGGGGAGACAGTAGGAATCACACTGTGTTAGCACTAGTTGAATGTGAGATTACTGAGAAACCTTGTATGCAATGTAATCAGGCTCAGTCTAAAGTAACACGTCCGTTCTCATCAAAATCCTCACAAATTCAATTCATATTTTCAATCGTATACATGATGACAAGATATATAAGACATCTCGAACGATATTGGGTTGCTATTATGCTAAACTAGAGGATTTGGATTTGGCTAATTTTCAAAGAAAGAGAGGGAGAGAGAGAGAGAAGGAGAGAGAGAGATTCATTCTTGAATTATAAATCAACGCCTTTAAGTTTTGGAATTTACTGCTGATGCAGTTATCACCATTTAGTATTCTTTTTAAATTTATTGAGATAAATTTTGACCATTAGTTATAGAAACATCCGTTTAATGTGAAAAATGGGTTTTTCACATTAGCTAATTTAGCACAGTGGCGACGTCTTCCCAGTCGTTGGTGTCAACTCTCAAGTCTAGAAGGACTTTGCGATTTTTCCTATAATGTATTTATTTATAAATAAAATATATTACTTATATAAAATATATTGAAAAGTAATATTGCATTATCGAATATTTTATCAATTTCGGGATATTTTAATAATCTCTTGATATTTTAATAGAGTATAGAAAACACCATTTTATAATTATCTAAATAAGGTGTTACTTTAAATAAATCTCGCTATTGAACAGAGCATGTACTTGCTTCGGCAGTACATATACTAAAATTGGAACGATACAGAGAAGATTAGCATGGCCCCTGCGCAAGGATGACACGCAAAATCGTGAAGCGTTCCACATTTTTCGTATGTTTTGAATGACAAAAAATTTGCTTTTGATAGGAATCGGTATATTTACAATAATTCTAAAACATAGAAAATCAACAATTTAGATCAAAACTGGTTTAACATAAAACAATATAACCGGTCGATTCTAAAGTCATTGAAATCAAGATTTTTCTTCCACAAACTTTGTAAATACTCTTAGTCATGAAATTCGCTAGTGACGTCATTCAATAACCAAGGAAGTGTAAATGATAAGCCGTCTTTTTTGTTGCCTAGCTGTTATTTAGTTAATGATTGTGCTAAGGATACTTAAACACAAAATTAAACGTGGTTTAACAGCAGAAAAGGATAAGGGAAATTATATTGCAATGCAAGGAGGAATAGGAGAAAAAGTTCGCACTGAAAATGTTCCCCCCCCCCCCAGGAATACTGGTATTTTACGAAGGTGTTCAGGAAGTTATGCCTCGAATTACGATAGCCTCTTCTAAAGTTTCCTCTAGTTCATTCATATTGTTTCTTAACACTCGGGACGTCGCAGCGGTAATTTTGCAAAGAACGACGTGTTATATACGAGAGATACATTCATTACTAGAATGTGCTTAAATGCAATAAAACATAAAGAAAAACTGTGCAAATATAATGTAAAAATTAAGTGAATATTAAATCCAAAATTATTTCATAGCCGAATATAGAAACTAGAAGAGTTTCGTGTCGTTATATATATATATATATATATATATATATATATATATATATAAAGTTTCGGCGGATGAAAGCATTAGTACACTTATGGACAACTCGTAGTAAAGGTCGCGTAAGCTCCAGACACTTTCCTTAGTATTTTTCATAAACGTAACGAACATTTCTTAGAGGACATGTATGATAAATATTGAATCCAACATTATTTCATAGCAGAATATAGAAATTACAAGAGTTTCGTGCCGAATACATAGAAACTAAAAGTTTCGGAGGAAACAAGCATAGTAGTATTTTACGGTCAACTCCTAGTAAAGGTGGTGCAAGCTACAGATTCACTTTCCTTAGTATTTTCCATAATGAAAAACACATCTCCTTGAGCAGTGCTTCCCTAACTTATAAATGCCAAGGTCCCCTTTGAAAAATTAAAATATTTCACGGACCTCCCCATCGAAAAAAAATCGTAATACAGACATATTATTATAATATTTACTGTATTTATTTTCAATAATATTTATATTCAAGATTTTGGTTTGTAACATTTTTTCTGTTACTTATCAATGCCTTTGAAATTAAACTTATATGAATAAGCATATATTTACTAATATTCATTAATCGCCGAAATACGCAAGAAGCAAAATTTGTGAACCAACATCAATGTGCGATTTTTTCCATTAAAATATAAAAATGAACAAAAAAGAAATAATAAATAAAAATTTTAAGATTAAAAAAAAATATCAATTGTGTCTTAAAACATTTTAACTTTGTTTTCATTATTTCACGGCCCCTTCAACCAAACTTACGGCTCCCCAAGGGGGACGCGGCCCAAAGTTTGGGAAGCGCTGTCCTAGAGGACATGTATGATAAATAAGACTTTGGCTCTCAATTTCAGTAATACATGATAGTTTATTTATTTTCAGTTACAATCTATAAATATTGAACAAAGAATAAAAAAACAACAACTAAACCATACTATACTGACATCGGAGATAGCGGTATCTCTCAGATAACATTTACTCTCAAATATCACAAATCTTGTGATATTTGGTTTAACACATCTTATGTGTTAAACCAAATTGACCAGAAATCAGTGCGGAATATCACTCGTAACATATATGAATGCACAACTACTCATGACGTCCAAGCAAATATTTATATTCTTACCCAATTAATATTAATCATATTAATAATATTTATATTTTTACATTAATATCTCTCGGATATGCCACTCCTCATATTCCTGTGGAATTTTTACCACTACGCGTTCCCGAAGCATAACACCTAAATTTATTTATGATTAATATAATCTAATCATCGAGATGATAGAATTACACTCATCTCATCTTACCGGAAAATTATCATAACGTCGATGAACATATAATAATCTAATCATCGAGATGAGAGAATTACACTCATCTCATCTTACCGGAAAATTATCATAACGTCGATGAACAGTGCCCACAATTAATTGTGAGCTTATTATATAATGTTATTCTACGATACAAAATGGTGGAAAAATATTATTTAAATTATTTTATTCATACTAAAAGAACCTTCAAATTATTTTAAACTACTTGAAAGTAAATATTTCTTCCAGATTTATTGATAATATTAATATTAAAATGTTTAGTAAATAAAGGAAGACAGATAATAAAGTACCAGCAGTCACAATCGACTATTAGATGGAATTCTACATCTTATTTAGGAGAATTTCTAACCAATGGATATTATCGTTAAAGATACAAGACAGTACAGTACTTGGTTTTTATCCTTTTTTTTTTTTTCAAGTAAACAAACAAGCAAGCAATCCAAATTTGCACCTGAAGAATTTTCAGGTCTCAGGCAACACCTGGTAAAGGCGGCATTAGCTCTGATCTCTTGCCTAAGTATCCCATAATAAAAAGCACATATCACCGTTGGAACGTCGCATTGGTTGACTAGATTTTAACAGTTGGAATCGTTATTAAACTTTATTTTTTATATGAATCGGATACGAACTGCTTGTAGTCACAGACAAAATTACTTGAAAAATAAATTAGAATCATTTTTAGTTATTATGAAGACTTAAAGGGGTTCAAAATATTGCAGAGTTATATGTATGCTGGCCTACTTGACCTAGGGGATAATGCGCTTTCAAACCAATAGATCATGAGTTCGAATTCACAATGGCTTTTACATGGGTGTATTATTAGGTCGGAGATGAATTTTTTTTTTTTTTTTTTTTTTTTTTTGTCCGGCAGGAAACCAGACACGGCTTATGAGGCCTCGTGCAGAGAGTTGAAAAAATTCTACATTTTCAGTCTCGAGAGTATTTCCAGAATAGGAATCAACCTAAACCTACAGTATTGAGTAAAAACGTTATTATTATTATTATTATTATTATTATTATTATTATTATTATTATTATTATTATTAATGAAATGGTTATTTAATCAAGACTGAGACGTTTTACGTCTAAAATTACGAATATAAAAATATGTATATAATATAAATAAATTAAATGAAAAATATAAATAAATAAGTAAATAAAAATAAGCTATCCATAGCAGAGTTATTTTGTACGCTTAATCCGTCTGCCTGGACAAACAGGACAGAATAAGTGTAACGATTGATTTATGCGAATTTGGTTTATTTCGAATTACTGAGGAAATCAATTCCTCAGTGTTGAGCAATTATTCTGTCATATAAGACATGAAATGTCCAAAACGAGATATTAGCATTTTGTATTTGTCGGTTATCTTTCTCAGTCCATAGACGGAATTAAAAGTACTCTATTATTATTATTATTATTATCATTATTATATTGCGGTTCATTTCTAAGCTTTGTCTGAATTGCATTCTACATTGATTTAGAGAACTCTCAGAGGATTCGTATTACTCCGAATAATGATGTGGATACACATACAGAATCGAATTAATCGTCCTTCAACACGGGTAAAATATAAGTAATTATCAGATATAATACAATCACATTGACAGACTCCAAAGTAACAGTGTCATTCAAGACGCTGCTTCCCATCTAACCTAACCCTATATCCGTCTAACCTCCAAACACTCTTCTCTCATTAGAAGTGCGCACCAAAAGTCTTAAAATGCTTGATCTTATCCAGAAAAAGGCAATCTGGTTGATTGTTGGAGCGGTGATTAATACCCTGGAAGGGTAATGGATGGCAATGCTGTACCAATAAAGTTTAACTGAGGCTCGGATGTTGCTGTTACCCCATGGGGTGCAGAGATTCGAGTGTTTGAGTTCGCACTCTTAAGGTTTTTGCCTTTAGGGAGCAATTTGAGTGTCCGAGGAAAGTGTTCTTCGGCACGGCCCACTGAGGGGTTTTGTCGGCGAATGCTTTTCTTCGGAATATGAGTGGTTCTGCTCGGTGGTGTTGTGTGGGTGGATGGCCATCACTGAGTGAACCCAATGCTGAGATGGACGGTCTTTCCCCCACGATTTACTGGCCTAGGGATCGGCCGAATTTTTAGAGACGGCTTTACCTTTACATATGGCAATGCTGTACCAATTGAGTTTAACTGAGGCTCGGCCCTTGCTGTTACCCCCTGGGACGCAGAGATTCGAGAGATTGAGTCGCTCTCTTAGGATTTTGCCTTAAGGGAGCAATTTGAGTCCCCGTGGTAAGTGGTCTCCGGCACGTTCCGCTGAGGGGCTTTGTCGGTGAATGGTTTTCTTCGGAATATGAGGGGTTTTGCTCGATGGTGGCGTGTGGGTGGAAGGCCATCACTGAGTGGAGTCAATGCTGAGATGGACGGTCTTTCGCCCACGATTCAGTGGCCTAGGGATCGTCCGAAGCGCTCTCCGAAACACCAGAAGCTCTGTACTGGGAAGCGTCTGGAAAAGTTTTCGATGTCCCAGAACTGACAGAAGTGCGTCTCTTGAAGGAAGAGTACGTGAACCTCATGTAATAAAAATAGTCTCCAAACAGCGCGTTGTGCGGAGATGGAGCGCAGACCGTTAATGTTTAGAGTGGTGATGCGAAAGATGTTATTCATGTTGAATATAGAGTTTAAAAAGGTACGGTTAAAAATTTAGTGCCTCCCCGTTAACTATTTCGATTAGTGCTATGATGTCACTGTCGTGTAAGCCCATATTTGCTGCTAGGATGGGGTTCCTAAAGGAGTCTTGTTGTTCATTGAGAATGTCTGGCAAGGCGAAATTGGCCCATTCCAAGCTGACACAGGGTTTGGATGAACCCTCCCTTTAGAAGGTATAGAAAACTGGCTCGCCGCATCTTTCTATAGCGTTGACAAATCTTTCATAACCGTCATGGTCTTTTTGGACGAGGTGGAGAATAGTAGCCCTCCCCTGGTATTGTTCTAGGAACTGTTGGGGGAGTTTCCGTTTCGGTTGTAGGGAGTGGTTGGGTTTCCGCCATTGGGCAGCCTTTTGAAAGTAGCTTGCTCTTCTTCTTCCACGTGCTCCCTTTGGCGTTTGGCTGTAGAGGTTTCCATTTCCTCTAGAGCAGTTTCTTTTTTCTTGGGGATGTCTTGCTCTCTGCTTTACTTTGGCCCCTGTAGTTCTTAGTTTTCCCCAGTATGGTCTGGTAATACTCATCCTGTTTTCCTCCGTTTAGATTTGGCTGCTGTTGTGGATGGAAGGGGAAGGGCGGGGGTGGGTTCTTTTGGTGATTCTGTGTTGTCTGAGCTGGGGGGGGGAGAGTGGTTGTATCGCATCCCCCGCTCGTTCTGTTAATGTTCTGTATTTACACAGGTTAAACCTGTGGTCTTCCTGGTGGCATTTTTTGTAGGGGAAAATGCAGTGTTGTAGGGAGTGTCCAGGTACACCGTAATTGCTGCCTTTAGCCTTGGCACATTCTGCTCCCAAGTGCTCATAGGATCCACACCTAAAACATTGCCTCGTGACACCTGGGTAGCTGACCTATATATATATATATATATATTTTTTTTTTTTCTTTCTTTTTTGTGAGTTCAACAAATCTCATCATCGGACTATGGAGTATGACATGTGCTGAGATTCAGCGGATAGTAAGAGAGGAAGATAAAAAGTTAGAGGTATTATAGTTTTAGACTAGAGAAAAGAGAAAACGGCCTCAGTTGGCCTGTTTTAGCTGTTGATCCCCCAGGTTTGCTTCTAAAACTGTCGTTGATTTTTCACTTTCAGAAAAAAGGAAAAATCCTAAAAAGGAAACATGTAACAAACCGAGAGAACAAAGTAGCAGAATTTCACATGAAAGGAGAAAACAATCATGAAGGTGAACCTGTTGAAAAGGAGCGAATGAACTTAGAGATGGGGGATGAACCTGCCCCGAAAGATGGAGCTCACAAGGAGCTGCGCCGCCTCGATGTACGCCTTCGCAGCTCGGGTTCTATCGGGCCAATCCCCTCTTGTGTGAATTAATTAAGGTCAGAAAGGAGAGACAGAGGAATATTTTTTCTTAGCAAGCCTTTTGGCAAAGTTTAGCAGATTCCAAGTAGATTCTTCTTCGAGATCTGATTCTGTCAGCACATTGAAAGTTTCGCATAGCTGTGCTAACTCCTCCTGGTTTAGGTCTATTTGTCCTCTTATTCTGTCAGGCACACAGTGTTTATGTTTTGGACGAATAATTTGTGCCAATGCACACACATATAGTGTTACTCTTAAGAATCATCCGAAAGTGCGGTTCTTCTGTTTTGCTCATTAGTGCAAACAGTTCATCTGCAGTTTCTACAGGTCCTTTAAACCTTCTTAGTATTGCGCTTCTGTTGCAAAAACGTTGATAGAGTTTGGGGAGGTTTTGCTCGTTTCCTAGCTTTTCAGTAATGCCTTCCTCTGGGCTTCCTGAACTGTAGATATTACGGGAGTTCATATCATTCATCATCGGCCTATGGAGTAAAAAGAGTGCTGAGGGTCAGCAGATAGCAAAAGGGGTGAAATTAAGGTAGAGCAAGATAGTCGTAGGTAACAGAGGCCTCAGTCGACCTACTTGGCCACACATAACCTATTAACAGGTCTGTGGCCAAGCAGATCTCCGACATTTTCTCCCCACATCCGTTCTTTCAGCTTTCGACGGTCAGCCAACTCTTCAGATGTCTGACCGACGAAAGAAGCAAATAACAAATGAAAGAGAACACAGAAAAAAAAGTAATTCTGGAAGATTGAAACTGGATTGACTGTGAAGGATACACCACCCGAACGAGAAGAGAATAAGTGAAATTACAAAAATAGAATTGAAAGAGTGGTGGAAGAGCTCGGCCCGAGTGATACAGCCCACAAGGAGCTGCACCGCTTCGATGTAAGCCTTCGAAGCTCGGGTTCTCAGGTCTTCCCTCTCCTGTGTGGACTAGACAAAAACACAAAAGTCTATTAGAGGAAACGATTTTTTTCCCCCAGAAGCAACGAATTGATAGTGTGCCTTTCGGTGAGTAGGACAAGGTTTAAGTCTGCCTATTTCCGCTTCTGATGAGTGGTCAACACCTCTTCAGCCAACTTACTACCCCTGGCCATATCTAACATGTAAAGAGTTTCAAAAAACGCCATTGCCACCTCATCCTCTATGTCAAGACTTCCTTTTACCTGCGCGAGAGTGATTTCACTGATGTCGTCTATGAAAATGTCACCCCATTTCGCACTAACGACCTTAGCCCCTTTTTTGCCAGTGACGAGGAGTAGAGGGTCCCCTATTTTTTTTATTGCTCTTTTGAATTTCTGCTATACCACGGGGGTGTCTTTTAAGATATGCCTTAAAGTCTCACCTCAATAGTTCCTCCTAGAAGTAGAATGGGAGTTCATGTCTTTCATCATCGGCCTTTGGAGTATAAAAAATTGCTGAGAGTCAGCTGGTAGTAAGAGGGGAAGAGAGCTAAAGGTAGAGTATGATAGTAGGAGGTAGTAAAGAGGCCTCCGTCAACCTGTTTAGCTGTATAACCCAGAGGTTGTGGCTAAAAGGTCTGTGAACATCTCCTTGCACCTATTCTTTTTAAAAAAAAATTGAAATAAACTTTTCTTATATGCGTTCGTAAAATAGTTAACATTTAAAAAAATTAACAATTTAACTAACCAGGTGTCTATGGAGGTCCTCTCCTAACACCTGTTTTAGTATAAAACTTAAGCTGGATTTTTTATTTATTTATTTATTTTTTTTTTTTTTCGAAAAAATAAAAAAAATGAACACTTAGCTACGGGAGTCAAAAGGCAAAATTACTGCGGGAATGAAAGTATTTCTGCGTGGATTGGAGCATAAAAAAATTTATTTATGAACGTTTTTTTTTTTTCCTCCTATGAAAATTTTCATCCTAGAAGTGTCACAAGAGCAGACAAAAAACAAATTATTCTAAAATCCTTATAAGGACTGGCTTAAAGGGGCGAAGTAAGAATGCTTTTCATCATTTCCCGTTATCTGTAGAGAACAGTGTAGGGATAAGTGTTATTGGGCTATTAAAGCTCTGATCAATGCAAGAGAGTAACAGCAATAGCCAAGCCTCAGTTAAAACTTCATTGGCTACAGCATTGCATCCATTACCCTCCAAGGGTAATAATTACCGCCCTTCATTATTCTAAAACAACAACAACAACAACGTTACTGGCTTGCTGGGTGAAGCATAAAATGCTTTTTATTTTCCCCTTTATCTGTGTGGAGAAGCTTGATGGGGGAGGTTGTGAGACTTATGCTCGCACTTTGTGAACTATGGAGTTAGCTCTGTTCTGCTGAGAGCAGGATTGCCTTGGGTTTTTTGTGTTTTTTTGATAGTCATGTTCACTATAACTGGAAGCTTGTCTGATTAGTGGATTGGGATGAGAATGTGCCTTGCTGAAGAACTTTTCCGCAAGATAATGAAGGAGAGAACGGATGTCAGGGGTTCCGGTTTCTCTGTGGATCTGCGTGTTTCTGACGAACCATGGGGCGTCTAAGATCATCCGCAGGCATTTGTTTTGTATCCTCTGTAGTTTCTGGATGTTAGATTTGGATGTGTGACTCCATGCCAGGGATGCATATGTGATTACTGATCGAATTACCATCTTATATAATAACAGCTTGTTGCGTTTATCCAATTTGCTGTTGCGATTGATCAGGGGATAGAGTTGGGCTATGGTTCTGGATGTCTTTGTGCCTATGAGGTAGATATGGCTGTTGAAATTTAGCTTTTTTGTCTAGCTGTACTCCAAGGTATTTGGCTTCTGTCTGCCATGGTATCTTTTTTTCCGAGAAGTTCAATATCATCTTGGATGAAGGCTTTGCGTCTGGTGAACAGTATAGCTGAGCTTTTGACGGGGTTTACTTGTATCCTCCAGTCGGAGAACCATTTCTCTAGCTTTGTGATAGTATCCTGGAGACGACTGATCGCCAGGTGTGGGCGAAGAGATCTTGTCATTATGGCTGTGTCGTCAGCATATAGGGCTGTGATGGTAGTCCTCAGGTTCTGTGGAATGTCAGCCACGTAGATTGTGAAAAGTAAAGGAGCCAAAAGAGATCCCTGTGGTACTTCTACCAGGATTTTGCGCCTAGTTGAGATGGTGGCATTTATTTTTATCTGCATGGATCTGTCAATGAGGTATGATTTTATTAGATGGGTAAGGTTTGTTGGAATGTTGGCCTGAATGAGTTTATAGAGTAATCCTTGATGCCACATACCTTATCAAAGCCCTTGGCAATATCCAGAAAAACTGCAGCTGTGTGAAGGTTCCAGTTGTATCTTTGAGTGATATGCTCCACTAGTCGGTGTATTTGTTGCACTGTGCTGTGCATATGGCGGAAGCCGAATTGTTCGTTTGGAATTATATCTAATTGGTCTGATTTTTCTTTTAGTCTTGAAAGGATAATTTTTTCAGCAATCTTTCCCAGGTTGGAGAGCAGGCTTATTGGACGGTAGCTTTGCGGGAGTTGCGGATTGTTTCCTGGCTTTTTTATTGGTATGATGTCTGCTATTTTCCATGCAGAGGGGAAGTGTTGTATCCTCAATATTGCATTGGTTATGTTAACCAGGTGCATAATAGCCTTTCTAGGAAGAAATTTGATGATTCTGTTAGTAATTCCATCTGGCCCTGGAGCTTTTTTGTTGTTTAGATGTTTTATGATGTTGGTTATTTCAACTGGAATAGTGGGGGTGATGCTGGCTGGTTTGTCTTCGGACTGACTTAAGGTACGCTTGACCTGCTGGTGGACTTTATATATGTGGGTGATGTTTATATTATCATATGACAGGCTGCATTGTTTTTCTAGGTTTTCTGCTATTGCTTCTGCTTTTTCTTTATCAGTGTACCACGTTCCATGAACAGTTTGCATAGGCGGTAGAGGATTGTGTTTAGTGCGCAGAATCTTCAGAAATTTCCATATTGTGTGATCTTCTGGGTTGAGTGATGATAGTTTATTTTCCCAATCCTGGTTCCTGTGGATTTGAAGTGCTTTTCTGACTTGGTTGTTCAACTTGTTCAGAGTTTTCTTGTCCTGTGGGGCTCTTGTGTTGTGGTATCTTTTCCTGGCTTTGTTTTTTGTTCTGATGAGGTCCATTATGTTTTCTGGGAGCCGACCGGATGGGTGGTTGGTTGTGGTTTTGGCGACTGCTTCTAGTGCTTTTTTTTTAATTTGGCTTTTTAAATTGCTTATTGCTTCATCTATGTCTTCTTTTTTGTGGATGATTGGTACAGGACCAATGTATTCTGGTAGGATTTTAGCTAGCCTATCCCACGATATGAAGGTGTGCTGGTGGGCCAGTTGGTCTTGCGTGCCAAGTTTGATAAGGATTGGGTTGTGGTCGGATGATAGTTCACTGAGCGTCTCCAGTTTGTATTGATAACTGATGTTTCTAAGGATAGCTATGTCAAGTACATCTGATCTGCCATGAGGGCTGTAATGAGTGTGCTCAGTGGGTCCTGCTACCACAACTGAGTTAAGTGTTGAATAGTTGTGTAGTATGCGACCACTTCTGTTGGTGGTGGTGCTCAACCATGCTGTGTGTTTGGCGTTCAAGTCACCTACTATGATGGTGGGGTCTGTGGTGCCGAGGACTGCATCCAGGTCTGTTGTCAGTAGAGGATTGCTTGGTGAGTTGTAGGCAGCAAATATCTTGAGGCTTCCAGCATTGTTTGTGTGGACTTGTATTCCTGTGGTTTCCAGGTTTGTAGTCTGTGGGTTGGATATGGCATTGTGGTGGTGGTATGGTTTGATGTAGATGGCAGTGCCTCCCCCTCTGGAGCTGAGTCTATCCGTTCGGTATATTGTGTATCCTCTCACTTTTGGGTTGTTGGCAGGTCTAAGGTGGGTCTCGTTGATCAGCATTATGTCCGGGTTGTGTCTTTGTGCGAATTCCTGTAGTTCTAATGTTTTGTTGGTGAGGCCATTGGCATTCCAGGCTGCAATTAGAAGCGAGTTTAGTTTTACTTTTGTTTTATTCATAGTTGAGTGCTGTGATTATGGAATGGGTTCCTTGCAGGAATCTCTTTGTGGAGGATGGAGTTGGGTTTGTTCTGCTGAATTCCTGCAGCATAGTGGCTAGCGAAGCAGTCAGTATTGTTGTGATGTTGGAGCCTATTTGATTGCTTTGTATTGTGTCCTTTGGGCGGGCTGCTTCTGCGTAGGTCTTGGTGGAAGGTTGAGCCCTTTCCTGACTTTTATAGATTTGATGGTTTTGATGGTTTGATGAGTGTGCAGCAGAGATGCTTTGAGTGGTGGTCCAGATTGGGGGAGGTTGAACTGGTCTTGTAGTTCCGTGATTTCTGGGATGGTGGCTGCATCCTTTGTAGTTTGCTGGGTGGGGACCTCCACAGTTGGTACATTTGGCTGGTGTAGTTCTTGCTTTTGTGCATGTAATGGTTTGATGCTTCTCGCCACACTTCAGGCATCTGAACTCGGCTTTATAGAGTCTTTGGGCATGGTCAAACTTTTGGCAACGATGGCATTGCCCTGCTGATGCTCTTTTCCTGAGTGGCTCTGTTGATATTTTAAGTCCACAGACCGCAGTTAAGTCATAAATTTGTCTTTGTGTGTTCTGTATCTCAACCAATGATAATGGCATCGGTTGTTTATCGGATCTGTACATCTGGCTGACTTTGATAGGTGTTAGGCCCTGCTGGGTAAGGTCAGCCGCGATCTCCTCGGAGGTAATGCCTTCGGTGACACCTCGCAGTACAACCTTTAGATTTCTTTCGCTGCTTAGTGCGAAGGTGTGGTACTGTAGTTTGTTGTTATCCATCATTTTTGTTATTCCTCTGTAGTCTGTGACTGTTGTTGGTTGAATTTTTACACCTTCGTCGGTGTTTCTAGCCCAGGAGTATCCAATTTGATGTTCTCTTAGGTTTCTTACAACTGTGGTCCATTTTTCCTTTTCACGGAGAATTACCGGGGGGAACTTTTCCCTTTTTTTCGGGACTATTTGTGAGGGTGTTTCGTTTTCCACATGATCATCCTCGATTCTACGTCTCTTGCCCGTCTGTTCTCCTGTAAAGACTGTCTGACTGAGGCTCTCGGGCAGGGAGATGGATGCGTCATTGATCTCTTCCACTTCGCCCTCCATATCATCGGATTCTTCTGGCTGTGTGTACAGGTTTAGGAAACCTGGCCATTCAGTATCAATTTTTTTAAGCAGTAATTTAAACAATTTTAATCCTTGCTCTTTGTTTAGATGCTCTAGCAGATCAGTAATGTTATCCATGTCTGTTTTATTTGTTGTTATATCTAGTAGGTAGTGATTGGAAAATTGCTTATGATCGCAATTAGAAATCCCGCAGGTCTTGAGACCAGCCAGCAGAAATTTTGTAGAGGATATTGCAGATGAAAAGGATTGCCAGCAATATCGAGCGATTAGCTAAACACGCAAATCAATAGCATATGAAATTTCAGAAAATGAAGAAAGCTTACCTCTATATATATCATTTATCATTCAAAACTATCGCACTGAACTAATACCCGAGCCGCCATTTGCATTTCATTATTCCCGTTAGCAAAAATACCGAGGACTTCACTTTATACTCTTACTCTCGTCATTACATTATTCTAAAATTGACAATTGACAATTGACATTTATTCTTTAAGGGTGAAGCAAAATGCTTTTCATATTCCCCGCTATCTGTCGTGGTTACAGTGAGGGTAAAATTTACGAGCAGTTTGCTCGCCCTGAAAGGGCATGGAGATTATGTATCGCTATAGGAGGCTAATATAGTTTTTGGTCTTCTATATTTAAATATGTCCGTTGGCTCGTATGCTGCAGCTTGTTGAACCAAATCGTTGGGATGTGTGGACGTCTTTAGAAAAAATTTGGAAGCTAAGGATTGTAGATAAGAGAGAATATAGGGAATATTTGTGTCTCTGTGGAGTTGGCTGTTTCTGACATACCACGGGGCGTTCAAAATCATTCTCAAGCACTTGTTCTGCACTCGCTGTATCTTAATAATGTTAGTATTAGAGGTGTGGCTCCAGGCTGGAGAGGCATAGGTGATTATAGGACGAATCGTCATCTGGTATAGCTGCAATTTGATTCTGTTGCTGAGTTTGCTATTTCAATTAATTAGCGGGTAGATCTGAGCTATGGCTTTAGATGCTTTTGCACATGAAGACTTGATATGTTGGTTGAAAGATAGCTTTTTGTCGAGAATCACACCCAGGTAATTTGTTTCTTTCTGCCAGGGAATTTTAGTATTGAATAGTAATACATCTCCTGCAGGAGACATTGGCCTTTTTGAGAAGAGAACCGCTGAGCTTTTCAGGGGGTTGACTTCCAATCTCCACTTAGAGAACCAACCCTCCAGCTTTAGAAGATTTTCTTGAAGCTTTCTGGTAACGAAGTGGGGTTTGAGAGACCTGGTTAGTATTGCCGTATCATTCCGCATACAGTGCTAAAATGGAAGTCATCGGATTGTGTGGGATGTCTGACATGTATACAGAAAACAGCAATGGAGCCAGTAGAGATCCCTGCGGCACTCCAGCAAAGATATGGCGCTGGGACGATGTAGTACCGATAATTTTAACTTGCATTGATCTATTCTGAAGATATGAACGGATTAGATGAACCATTTTTAGTGAGATACCGGCTGAGATAGGTTTGTGCAGGAGTCCAAAATGCCAGATTTTGTCAAATGCTTTAGATAGGTCTAGGAATACCGCTCCTGTGCACTGGCGCCAGTTGTAGCTGGTGGTGATATATTCCACAATTCTGTGGATTTGCTGGGTAGTACTATGGTGTTGTCGAAATCCAAACTGTTCTTTAGGGAGGATGTTTAGGTCATTTACTGAGGTTTGGAGTCGTGAGAGGATGAAATTATTCTAAATTTTTACGCTGTTTTTTTATTATACAATCCTATTGTACGATACAAAATGTATAAAAATATTATTTAAATTATTTTCATTATACTAAACTAAATTTAAAATTAATTCAATAATCAAAAACTGAATATTTGTTTCATATTTATTATTAATATTAGTATTAAAATAAAATAATTAGAAAATAAAGGAAGAAAATAATAATGTACCAGGAGTCACAATCTACAAGCTAGAGGATATTCTACGTCTTATTTAGGAGAATTTCTAGCCAATGGTTGTTATCGTTAAAGCAGCAAAGAACTTTGAACTTAATTGGTTGATGGACTGAGTCCTTGACTCTTTATCCCTTCATCTGGATTTTAGATTGTGGGTGATGAGATTATTGTGGGTAATTTACCCGCTCATTGTGAGCATTGAGGCTGTATCAGCTTTCTCTTGCGATGGAGGATTTCGGTTTTTTATGTTTGAAACGATCTGAGGACTTGTACTTCGCTGCCTGTCGAACTAGCTGATTTGGGTGATTATCCGTGATTGTGAAGAATTTCTCTGCAATGCTTGTCATGTAGGTCTTAATATCTGGAAGATTGGCTTCTTGATGTAACTGGATGTTTCTGATGAACCATGGAGCATTAAATGCCATTCTTAGGCATTTATTCTGTAATATCTGAAGTCTGTTGATGCTTTTAGTCGTGTGACCCCAGGTGGAGAGGCATAAGTTAGTTGCGGTCTGATTACCGATTTGAAAAGGAGGATTTTGTTGCTTATGCTTAGGAAGCTGTTCCTGTTCAAAAGTGGATATAGCTGTGCTATAGTCTAACTTGCCTTAGTGGCAACACTATCCATATGTGACTTGAAGTTTAGACGTCTATCAAGATGAATTCCCAGATATTTGGTAGAATTGCACCAAGGGATGATTTTACCAAACATTTGTATGCTTGTATTCGGTTCTGCTTTACGTCTGGTGAAAAGTACTGCAGAGCTTTTGTTTGGATTAATTGCGATAAGCCACTTAATGTAGCAATCCTCCAATTCATTGACTGCTCTCTGCAGCTTGATTGTGGCCAGGTGTGGACGGAGGGATCAGGCTATAATGATTGTATCGTCGGCATACAGAGCGGTGATAGCTGGAGACAGTTTGGGGAGATCTGCCATGTAAATGGAGAAGAGTAAGGGAGATAGTAGAGAGCCTTGAGGTACTGCGGCCGTGATTCTCCTCTCTGTGGATCTGATACCGTTGAGTTTTATTTTAAATTTTCTGTTGTGTAGATATGATTTGATAAGTAGCACTAGTGGCAATGGAATACCAACTTCGTGTAGTTTGAAAATTAGTCCATGATGCCATACTCTATCAAATGCCTGAGTGATGTCTAGAAAAACTGCGCCAGTGTGTTGGTGCCATTCATACCCTTGGGTTATATGTTCGATAACTCTGTAAATTTGTAGTGTTGTGGAGTGATATTTCCTAAAGCCGAATTGTTCATCTTGAATTATATGGTTGATATCTGCTGCCTCTTGAACCCGTGTGAGAGTAGCACGTTCGGCTATCTTACCTATGCATGAAAGAAGGCTGATTGGTCTGTAATTTTCAGGATTTCCCAGGTTTGGGAATTAGGAAAACGTCGGCAATTTTCCACCGTTGTGGGAAATAATTTAGCCGGAGGATGGCATTAATGATGGCTACTAGATGCATAACCCCTTTGCGAGGAAGTAACTTGAGTACCTTGTTTGTTATTCCATCTGGACCCAGAGCCTTTTTGTTATTTAGTTTTCTTAAAATCTCATATACTTCTGTTGGTGACACGGATTTGTTATTGGATTGGAAGGAGGCATTTTGAGTTATTTTACGCACTTGGGTGTGAATTTTACTTAAGAAATTTATATCTGTATTGATATAATTGGGGCTGCATTGTTTTTCTGTCAGCAAATGCTTCAGCTTTTTTCTCGTCGTTGTAGACAACATTAGATTCACCTTGGATTGGAGGAAATGTAAAACGCTTTGAACGGAGTGATTTCATCATTTTCCATATTGATTGATCCTCTGTGTTTAATTGGAGAATTTTGTTATTCCAGAGTTGATTACTGTGGTCCTTTAGGGAATATCGAAACTGGTTTGTCGCTCTATTGACTGCTTGTTTATCCGCTGGGTCCATTGTTCTCTGATATTGTCTTCTTAATCTGTTTTTCTCTTGGATAAGACGTTTTATATCCTGTGGAAGTTTATTTGATGGTGTACATTTGGTTATATTTGTTACCTGCGTTATAGCCGTCAGCAGTTGTTTTTCAAGAGTCTTCACTGCTTTTTCTACATCTTCAGCAGATGTTATATGCGGTATTGGACCAAGGTTTTCCTGGAAGGCTGAGGGAAGTTGTTTCCAATTTATAAATGTGGTGGTGTTTTCTGTAATATCTTGTATGGTGCCTAGTTGTAATATGATGGGGTTATGATCAGAACTTAAGTCGTTGATTGCTTGTATCTGATAGCTGTGCGCTATGTTTTTTAATATAGCTATATCTAGTACATCAGGACGACCGGTAGCTCCATAATGTGTGGGTTCATTGGGTCCTATTACTGTTATATTTCTTGAAGTGGTGTAAGAGTTGAGTATTCTTCCATTAATATTTGAGTTTCTGCTGTTCCAGACTGAGTGTTTGGCATTAAGATCTCCGGCTGTAATCACTGCTCTGCCTGTATTTAGTATCACATCTAAATCAGATTCAAGGAGTTTTTTATTTGGGGGGTTGTAGGCTGCATATATCGTAATGCTGCTTGTGTTTTCCATATGTATTTCTATTCCTGTAGTTTCCATGTGTTCTGTTTTGAGTTCTGCTATTGAATTATGTTTTATGTTTCTTTTCACAAAGATGGCAGTGCCTCCACCTCTAGCAAAGCATCTGTCTGTACGGTAAGTGCTATAACCATTGATTCTGATTTTGTCAATTGGACGAAGATGTGTTTCATTTATGAGGATGATGTCTACTTGAATTTCTGCTGCAAACTCCTGCAGCTCCTGTAATTTGATAGAAAAACCATTTGCATTCCATGAAACAATTTGTAAGGATTTCGGTTTTCTTTTAGGCTTATCCATTAAGAATTTCCATAAAGAGTGATTGTGTATGCCTTAAGATGATATCTTTGGCTTCTTGAGTTGGGTTGGTTTGTTGGAGTTCAGCAAGCATTTCACCTAAGTAGCTTGCTATGTTCAGTAGGATAGGTTTGTTGGTTTGCTGTGACTGCTTTGGTTTTGGGTCTTTTTGATAGGTTGATCTTGTAACTTCAGCATACGATCTTCCATCCGTTGTATAGACTATGGTTTGATGGGAAGACGCTTGTTCTTGAAGAGGTTTACTGGTTTTGAGTTGTAATTTTTGGTTTTGGGGAAATGCTATACAGCCCCTATAGTTTGCAGGGTGTGGTCCTCCGCAGTTTGCAAACTTTGCTGGAAGTGTACGAGGTTTATGGCATTCATTTGATGCATTTTTGCCACCACATTTCACGCAAAGAAATTCAGCCTTGCAGCATCGTTGGGCATGCCCCATCTTCTGGCATCTATGGAACTGGGTTGTAGTTGATTTATGTTTCAATGCCTCAACTTTTATGACTAGATCACAGATGGTTTGGAGATTGTATATATGTTTTTGGTCTTTACTTATTTCCACTAGAATTAGGGGATAGGGTGTTTTATCAGCTCTCCGAATTCGGCTGACTTTAATTGGGCTAAATCCCTTAAGTTGAAGGTCTGCAGTGAGGTCTTCTATTTGTTATGTTTCAGTTACTCCCCTTAACGCTACTTTTAAAATTTTTTCACTGTTGAGTGCAAAAGTGTGGTATGGCAAATCGTTGTTGTCTAGAAGTTTGGTCATTTTTCTGTAATCTAATGATGTTTTAGGTGTATGCGAATCCCTTCTTCTGTGTTTGGGGCTTTAATGAAGGTGATATCTGAAGATTTCAGTGTGGATGCAACGGACGTCCAGTGCTCCTTGGCCCTTAGGACGACTGGGGGTACCCTTTCTTTAATTACATTATCTGGTTCTATCTCCGCTGTTTTGGGTGTATCTGCAGTAGAGGAGATTTTCCTTTTCTTTTTGACTGTTTGGAATTCTGTGTTGGTTTCCAAAAACTGCGGAGTATTATCCAGAGATGCAGCATTCTCTATATTCGTGGAGTGACTTGATTCTGGTTCAGTCAACATACTTCCTTCATTAAAATCATCCATCCTATCTTCTGTGACTGCTGTAGAGGGGAATGTATCTAACAGCTTTACTTTCCCTGGCCAGTTGTTGTCATAGTTTTCCTAATTTTAGGAATTCTCTGTAAACTTCTTCGAATATGCTTTCATTGAGAGGTTTTGTCATGACTGATAGAAGGCAACAACTCTATTAGAATAAAGTTTGAGAAATGGGTCCTAGAGCTCAATGTAAATATCCCGTAGATCAAATCGATCTACCCGCATAGGTAGCAAATGTTTCGCAAAATGAAGAACACTTACCTCTATATATAAATATCCGTAGATCAAATCGATCTACCAGCATCAGTAGCAAATATTTTACAAAACAAATTTTTCTTCAGAAAATGAAGAACACTTACCTCTGCAGAGGTAATTTTGCAAAGAATGACATTTTATATCCGAGAGATACATTCATTACTAGAATGTGCTTAAATGCAATAAAACATAAAGAAAAACTGTGCAAATATAATGTAAAAATTAAGTGAATATTAAAACCAAAAATATTTCATAGCCGAATATAGAAACTAGAAGAGTTTCGTGTCGTTATATATATATATATATATATAAAGTTTCGGCGGATGCAAGCATTAGTACACTTATGGGCAACTCGTAGTAAAGGTCGCGTAAGCTCCAGACACTTTCCTTAGTATTTTTCATAAACGTAACGAACATTTCTTAGAGGACAAGTATGATAAATATTGAATCCAACATTATTTCATAACCGAATATAGAAATTACAAGAGTTTCGTGCAGAATATAGAAATTACAAGAGTTTCGTGCCGAATACATAGAAACTAAAAGTTTCGGAGGAAACAAGCTTATGTAGTATCTTACGATCAACTCCTAGTAAAGGCGGTGCAAGCTACAGATTCACTTTTCTTAGTATTTTCCATAATGTAAAACACATCTCCTTCAGCAGTGCTTCCCTAACTTATAAATGCTAAGGTCCCCTTTGAAAAATTAAAATATTTCACAGACCCCCCCCCTCATCGAAAAAAAATCGTAATACAGACATATTATTATAATATTTACTGTATTTATATTCAAGATTTTGGTTTGTAATATTTTTTCTGTTACTTATCAATGCCTTTGAAATTAAACTTATATGAATAAGCATATATTTACTAATATTCATTAATCGCCTAAATACGCAAGAAGCAAAATTTGTGAACCAACACCTATGTGAGATTTTTTCCATTAAAATATAAAAATGAACAAAAAAGAAATAATAAATAAAAATTTTAAGATTAAAAAAAAATCTATTGTGTCTTAAAACATTTTAAATTTGTTTTCATTATTTCACGGCTCCTTCAACCAAACTTACGGCCCCCCAAGGGGGACGTGGCCCACAGTTTGGGAAGCGCTGTCCTAGAGGACATGTATGATAAATAAGACTTTGGCTCTCAATTTCAGTAATACATGATAGTTTATTTATTTTCAGTTACAATCTAAAAAATATTGAACAAAGAATAAAAAAACAACAACTAAACCATACTATACTGACATCGGAGATAGCGGTATCCCTCAGATAACATTTACTGTCAAATATCATAAATCTTGTGATATTTGGTTTAACACATCTTATGCGTTAAACCAAATTGACCAGAAATCAGGGCGGAATATCACTGGTAACATATATGAATGCACAACTACTCATGACCTCCAAGCAAATATTTATATTCTTACACAATTAATATTAATATTAATAATATTAAATAATATTTATATAATTCCATTAATATCTCTCAGATATGCCATATGCCACTCAGAATATTTATTATATTTATATCACTCAAATATACCTGTAGAATTTTTACCACTGCGAGTTCCCGAAAGATAATACCTAAATTTATAATTAATATTATTAATATTATTAATATTAATATAATCTTATAATAATAAAATAATTTGTGAGTTCAACAAATCTTCATCATCGGCTTGTAGAGTAAGATAGGCTGAGAGTCAGCAGTATAATAATATAATATAATGATGAGAATTATAATGATGAGAATTACATAATATAATGATGAGAATTATAATGATGAGAATTACACTCATCTTACCGGAAAATTATATAAATAACGAAGATCAAACCTTCGCTACCATTGACCATTGACGTTACTGACAGGATGGGTGAAGCACAAGTGCTTTTCATATTCCCCTTTATCTGTAATGAGAGTTATTTGGGAATGGGAGATTTGTGAGCAATTAAGCTCGCCCTCTGAGGGCAGTAGTGTTAGCTATGATCAGTTGAGAGAAAAATAGCCTTCGGTCTTTTGTGTTTGTAGTAATCAGTCTCATTGTAATTGACAGCTTGCACGATTAGTGGGTTTGAATGTGAACTTGACTTCACGAAGAATTTTTCTGCAAGATCACGAAGAAGGGAGGAGATGTATGGAATGCCGGTTTCTCGGTGAATCTGTGAATTTCTGACGAACCACGGTGCATCCAGGATCATCCTAAGGCATTTATTTTGGATTCTCTGCAATTTTGAAATGTTTGATCTTGAAGTGTGACTCCATGCTGGTGAGGCGTAGGTGATGACTGGACGTATTACCATCCGGTAAAGAAGCAATTTATTATGTAGGTTCAATTTGCTCTTGCGGTTGATCAATGGGTAGAGCTGAGCTATGACTTTGGAAGATTTGGACCAAACGAGATTGATGTGTTTGTTGAAAAGGAGTTTCTTATCCATCAATACTCCAAGATATTTGGTCTCTGAATGCCATGGGATCTTTTGACCAGAGAGCAGGATGTCTTCTTTGTTGCAGATCTTTCTTCTTGAAAACATCATGGCTGAGCTTTTGAGGGGGTTTACTTGAATTCTCCAGTTGGTGAACCAGTTTGCTAGCTCATTGATACTTCCTTGGAGTCTAGTGATTGCTAGGTGAGGGCTGAGCGATCTGGCCAGAATAGCGGTATCGTCGGCATAAAGAGCCGTAGTAGTTTTTGGGTTGAGAGGAACATCTGCCATGTAAGTTGTGAAAAGTATTGGGGCCAGAAGAGAACCTTGAGGTACTCCCGCCTGGATTCTGCGCCTTGAAGAAACAATTCCGTTGAGTTTTACTTGCATGTATCTTTCATTGATATATGAATATATGAGTTTCACTAGTTTAATTGGGATATTGTTTTCAATTAGTTTGAAGATAAGGCCTTGATGCCAGACCTTGTGTGCATATTATACAATATTATTCTACGACACAAAATGGTGGAAAAATATTATTTAAATTATTTTCTTTACACTAAAAGAAACCTCAAATTATTTTAAACTATCTGAACCTAAATATTTCTTTCAGATATATTGATAATATTAATATGAAAATGTTTAGTAAATAAAGGAAGAAGGATAATAAAGCCCCAGTAGTCACAATCGACTATTAGATGGAATTCTACATCTTATTTAGGAGAATTTCTAACCAATGGATATTATCATTAAAGATACAAGAAATTTTATGTACAGTACTTGGTTTTTATCCTTTTTTTTTTTTTTTTCAAGTAAACAAACAAGCAAGCAAGCCAAATTTTCGCCTGTAGAATTTTCAGGTCTCAGGCAACACCTGGTAAAGGCGGCATTAGCTCTTATCTCTTGCCTAGGTATCCCATAATAAAAAGCACATATCACCGTTGGAACGTCGCTTTGGTTGACTAGATTTTAACAGTTGGAATCATTATTAAACTTTATTTTTTATATGAATCGGATACGAACTGCTTGTAGTCACAGACAAAATTACTTGAAAAATAAATTAGAATCCCCCACCCCCCCCCCCCCCCACCCCCCCCCCCCCCCACCCCCCCCCCCCCCCACCCCCCCCCCCCCCCACCCCCCCCCCCCCCCACCCCCCCCCCCCCCCACCCCCCCCCCCCCCCACCCCCCCCCCCCCCCACCCCCCCCCCCCCCCACCCCCCCCCCCCCCCACCCCCCCCCCCCCCCACCCCCCCCCCCCCCCACCCCCCCCCCCCCCCACCCCCCCCCCCCCCCACCCCCCCCCCCCCCCACCCCCCCCCCCCCCCACCCCCCCCCCCCCCCACCCCCCCCCCCCCCCACCCCCCCCCCCCCCCACCCCCCCCCCCCCCCACCCCCCCCCCCCCCCACCCCCCCCCCCCCCCACCCCCCCCCCCCCCCACCCCCCCCCCCCCCCACCCCCCCCCCCCCCCACCCCCCCCCCCCCCCACCCCCCCCCCCCCCCACCCCCCCCCCCCCCCACCCCCCCCCCCCCCCACCCCCCCCCCCCCCCACCCCCCCCCCCCCAATCGATAAAATTATCGTTTAGTATAATTCAAAATTACTTAAAAATAAAATCCATTCCTTTAATTGTAATTAAAGGAATGGATTTATAATTTTTGGACATTACAATTAAATCCTTTTGTAATTAAAACATTAATAATATTGTTGTAAAGTATTCCAAATACTGTTTTAGAATCATGCCCAAAATAGGGAAAATTTGTTTAAACAATTCAGAGTTATGTTAACCAATCAATGGAAAGTCAGATTACTATGTAATAGTCCACAGTGACACAGCAGAAAACCCGCCTAGTCATCCAGTAACCCCTGCCGTAAATGTTCCGTCAAGAGCGGCGTCGAGTAAAGGATATGACATCATCGGTACCTAACAAATCAGAGATAACTCAGTGAGTGATGAAGACAGAGAGAGAGAGAGTGCTCGCGAATGAGATATAAGGAGCAACATGCACTTTAAACTCTCTCACCTCAGTGTTCTCCTCTGGCCCCAATACTTTTCACAACTTACATGGCAGATATTCCTCTCAATTCAAGAACAACTACTACTGCCCTTTATGCTGACGACACCGCTATTCTAGCTAGTTCGCTCAGCCCTCGCCTAGCAATCACTAGACTCCAAGGAAGTATCAATGAGCTAGCAAACTGGTTCACCAACTGGAGGATTCAAGTGAATCCCCTCAAAAGCTCAGCCAAGTTGTTTTCAAGAAGAAAGGTCTGCAAGAAAGAAGACATCCTGCTCTCTGGTCATAAGATCCCATGGCAATCAGAGACCAAATATCTTGGGGTATTAATGGATAAGAAACTCCTTTTTAACAAGCACATCAATCTCATTGGCTCCAAATCTTCCAAAGTAATAGCACAGTTCTACCCATTGATCAACCGCATGAGCAAATTGAACCTACATAATAAATTGATTTTTTACCGGATGGTAATACGTCCAGTCATTACCTATGCCTCACCAGCATGGAGTCACACTTCAAGATCAAACATTTCGAAATTGCAGAGAATCCAAAACAAATGCCGTAGGATGATCCTGGATGCACCGTGGTTCATCAGAAATTCACAGATTCACCGAGAAACCGGCATTTTATACATTTCCTCCTTTATTCGTAATCTTGCAGAAAATTCTTCGTGATGTCAAGTTCACATTCAAACCTACTAATCGTACAAGCTGTCAATTACAATGAGACTGATTACTGCAAACACAAAAGAGACCGAAGGCTATTCTTCTCTCAACTGATCATAGCTAACACAACTGCCGTCAGAGGGCGAGCTTAACTGCTCACAAACCTCCCATTCCCAAACAACTCTCATTACAGATAAAGGGGAATATGAAAAGCACTAATGCTTCACCCATCCTGTCAGTAATGTTAATGGTTAAAATGTTCAAAGGCCGCGAGGACTGAGGAAGCTTGTCCCCGGTATCCAGAAACTTTCCACGTTGCTGTGTGACCTGATGTGTACATGATGTCCGACAGAACATCGGGAGACCAGCAGACAGAGTCATTGGTGGATCTGACACCAGTGTGAGGGATCCTTCGAGAAGAAAGGAAAGAGATAGACAGCGGAGTGACAAGAGAATCCTGCCACGTCTGAGGAAAACCCAGAACTGAAGCTAAGGAACCACTTCACTAAGAAAAATAGCCAGTAAGGTGCATATCTTTTACCTTATATGTATCAAGTATTATAGAACCAGAGGAAGCGAAAAGAAGAAGAACTTTAAGCGTAGCCCTGCTCGATCCAACTACGTGATCTGTTTTTGGACTAATCGTCTGTGATAGGAGCTTCCTGTTGTAGCTTAAACTTCTGTGTACGAGAGACACTATAGTAGGACAATTATGAGATGATTCATTATATGTGATAAATGTGTGAAGGCACTGTTCTTTATATTAAGCCTATAGCTTGTATAAATTCTACAGCAAAGAGTTTTTAACTGAGATAGAAACTGATAAATTGAGTGAACATATCAAGCGTATCTAGCTAATGCTCTATCACCAAAATTTGCATAACCACTGGAGTATCACTTTATCTTAATGCAAAGTACAGAAATAAGATTGATTAACTGATACTCTTGGAATACAATCATATGCGCCTGTATATTAAGAAGTATGTGAGAGTGATTTTAATGCTTAGAATAATTGAGTGAGTTTATTGCAGTAGCATGAGTATTTGTGCATGAACTTTTTTTCTATATTGTTATTACATGATTTCTGTATATGATTTTTAGTTCAATTAAATGTATTCTTTTAAATCAAAGCTTGCGAGTTGTGTTGTTTGAGACTGAATTACCACTTAAAAAAAAGTTCAGACCTGTGTAAGTGGGGGGGACATTTTATGCAAGGTAGAGAGGGGAGCCAAGACTGCACACCACATGATCCCTGTGCTCAATTACATTGTCGAGAAAATTAGTAGAGTAAAAAGTAGAGTAAGTTTTTGTATCAGAAATTAGTTGCTGGCTGGCGCAGTCGAGCCTAAATATTTTGTCAGGAACTGATTTCTGGTAAATGTAACTTAAGATATAAAATTAAAGCGAAAGCAAAGACATTACAACCAGGAAACAAAAAAAAAAAAAAAAAAAACGAGCAGACGTAAAAGTTGCTCTTCACATTTCCAGGGAAGATAGTATGACATGAAAAAAAGGATTACATCATGAATTTGGAAGAAAACTGTTAATAAAAAGTTAGAAGAGTAAAATATGATGGTCTTCACAGATAAGCAAGGCATTTGTTACTACATTAAGCCACCTAGATCTTGTTTTATTTATTATTTATTTTTTGCATGGATGGCAAGAAAAACTTTTGCTAATGTTTCTATTTCATTTCTGTTAAAGTAACTATACCACAAACAATGTCCAGATCCTTCTAATATGGACTAACTTATACCCTTTGCAATGGGTTAGCCAGTTTCTTCACTTCAAATTTCAACTCTAACATTGGTGGGTTACTATATATATTGATGAAAGATCAGTAACTTCTATTTCGGTCTTCACTTGATAAAACAATATTCAACCACAATCTTAAATGCTGTTTCTCCAGAAGGTTAAGGGCAACCTCATCAATCAACTCCAATGCTACTATAATACTGTACAAATCCGCTATTTCTCATAGGGAAGATTTCACTTCATTTTTGATAATACCCAAATCTCCATTCCCTTAACTAACACAAACACATTACATCCACAGCCACCAAAAATTCTCACCTGAATAACTCCTGATATTATAAATCTGACACAGAATCTTAGAATTGTTTTTGGTTATGGGTGGTGCATCAAAAATCTCTCATGCCATCCAGAATAGAACTGCTGTTATTTTGGAAATACAACTAAGGCTCTAAGGACAGTGTATTATGTCTTAAGTGCACATCTTTCTAAGTGGTTTTCTTGTTTTGCAGAAGGTAAAACCCTTGTAAGAGACCAGTTAACTTATCATCAAATGAAAATTCCACAAAGATTCTTTGAGTTCTAATTGGGATCCAAACCTACATATCTTTCTAACCAAAAGGCATTGCTGATCCTAACTGAGTTACAGAGGCTCTCCAAAAGAGAGTAGTACCTAATAGATGACCTCTCTTTTACAAATATACTCTAATCACTTTTTACAAACATTCATTTTCTACCTTATATCTTTTCTACAAGTCTTTCATGAGTACTGCTGCAGTATATGCTAACTACATGTTCCTCTAAGCATGCAAAAAAAAAAAAGCAGTTGTTGGTTGATAACCATACTCAGTTTTGCTTCAAACTTAATTAAGCAACTTTGATTCTACTAGCATTCTCCAGAACAGCTATCCTTACACTATTTTTCTCAAGTGGGTTTTTAATGGGTAGCAATGTAATACAAAAAAGTGTTTAAATGAATTGAATCTTAACATGTGGATCAGAATATTCTCAATAAATATTCTCAAGAATATTCTCATACAGTGAATAGATGGTAGAACCATGCTAAAAACAGATTCAGAAAGATTTTGCATTATTTAAGATATGATTACTTAAACAGAATGAGAGATTAAAAATTAGTGTAGCAGGTATTTGAACAACAATGCAGGAAAAGATCTAAAAGAAGCCCGAGATATGATGGGTGGGTTGACAACATCAGGAGTGCTTTCAAAAGGCTGAAAAAGAGCTGAGCAAATAGAGTAATTTGAAAAAAAAAAAAAAAAAAAGGTATTTAATTGGAAATGGGTTTATGAAATGTGTTGGATTCATAATATCTGATGTAGCGGGCAAGGATGAAGATCCATTTTGTTTGTAGCCAATCAAATTGTACATTACTTAAGTTTCAGTATAAAAAAAAGAGCATACTCACCAAGATAATCATCCATCAGTGTTCCTATGGCAAACTGCAAATAATCCATGAATTAGTCAGGAAAATATATAATAAAGTCCCATACAAATTTACACTAAACCTTAATAAATTCCTCTGAATTAACTCTTTAAGTAATATCCACATTTTACAATGCAAATCACATACTGCTAATATGCAGAGTATTCTGAGCACTGAGTGGCTTTGAAACATATCCAGATTAGATTTGTTCTGGCATTCTTCCAATATATTTCAAGTTGTATACCTCATGTTATTACATGCACCACAGAAGTAAGAATGTAACAATCAAATTTTTGATGCTCAAAAATGTCTATAACAGACACTACAATTAAATATTCTTTTGGCACAGCAAAAGCAACATTTACCAGAACTGTATGGGTGAAAGAAATGACAGATTTGCAGTATTACACAAAGATCTTGAGAAAGATTAATTTATTCTTTCATCAAATTTGTGCTGAGGAACAGCCACTGCTTCTCACGTTAAGCACGGTCATCTACTTTGACCTTATCTGATAACAAAGAGTATGGTTTTTCAATATAGGTCTCAACAAGACCTGTACTTTGCATGATGCATTATATTTGGGATAACAGAAAACAATGTGTTAGATGCATACCTTTTAAACACTGAGTCTTTCTATACATTTTAAAGAAACATGTATAATAGAGATATTTTTATAACAACCGATACAATTATAGAAAATCATTTTTTCTTAAACTCCCATCCCCTCAACAGCTCACGTTAGTGAGTACAGGAGTGCCAAACCTAAGGTACCTGATGCTGGACCTTAATGTAATATACATCTGTTACATTATCTTCAGACTGGTCCTCCCCCACCCCCAATGCTATTAGAGTATTCAGGGGTTAGGGGTGAATCTTTACTCTTTTGTTATTGCTTTTTGCCTTATACAGTGGCAGCCTACCTTCTCTCCTGGTAGGCTGCAGTCCATGGCCAACATGGGATAAAATAGGACCAAAGATTTCCAGATATGTGGAAAGGGCCTTTACAATCCTATCACTTTTTTTTTTTTTCTTGCAGTGATTTACTCCAAAACGCTAATATGGTTTTACCTTATAATACATCTCATCCAAAATAATGGGAATTACAGAGACCAGATGGAATAGTGGTCACTTCAAAAGCCAGGATGGTAAGTTAGCTATTTATTCAGGAAGTGATTCAAAGCATCATGAGGTAGCTGTGATACTGAAGACAGTTCAGGCAAGAGCCCTTGATTGTAATCCCATTAATGACAGGATATTTTGTATATAGATTGGATTTTAACAGTATAGATGCGAACACAGGTTGATAAGAAAATAACTATTTATTGACTTAATTGCTAATATTTCACTGGTATTCCATCCAGCAACTTCAGAGCACACAAACAAAGTTTGTTACAGTAGCAAAACACCTACAATTCGGTGTAACAGTGAGAGTAGTATGATCAAGTGTAGAATGCAACACGAAAACTAAAGTCCTAATCAGGAGACATCTAAGCTGGGGGGGGACGAGAGAGAAGGGAGGTATTAATTTGGTCTTAGGATGATTGCATCCCAAATCTTTGGTATATTTATACAGCCATTCTTGTTGAGATTTGGAGTATGTTTCAAGGCTTCTGTTGACTCCAGAAACAGCCTCTCTGACGTGTAAAAGCGTTTGTGCAGCAGTTTTTTTTTCTTTTCCAATTGATCTTGTGTGTAGGGATATCCGAGCATGGTCTGCTAGAACTGACTTTCCATAGCGAAAGTGCTGGATATATTTTTTGTGTTCACTAAAGCGAATATCCATAGTAGGCTCAATGATATGAACAGGGCACTTCATTGGTTCCTGCATGTGATAATGGAGAGAATCTGTCCTTAGATAAACAGATGACAGTTGCCAATTTCACATAAGGTTTAAATAAGGTGCATAGGTGGTGTTTATTAAGCACTCTAATATTTTAAGATGTGCCTTTAAAGTATAGGATGGTGACAGTTTTGTTGTAGACTTCTGTAGTAGTGGGGAGGGGGATTTCTGGGAAGCATTTAGTATTTTATCTATCTTATAGGGATTATAGCCATTGGTCAGGAAGGTGTGACGTAGGTGAGAAATTTCAGCAGTGAGAGCAATGTCATTGGAAGAAATTGCTTTAGCTCTATGGGTTAATGTTTAGAATACCATATCGGTGATGGTGTAATTGTTTGTGTAAATATCTTTCTGTATGTGTGGGTTTTCTATAAACCGAGAACGATAAGGAACCTTCTGGAAGACGTGTGATTAGTGTATCCAGGAAGGGCAGACAGTCATTGGCTTCTAGTTCCATTGTAAAGTGGATTTTTTGGGTGCTAGCTATTTAGATGCACTTAAAATGTATTCAATGTGTCTGGCCAAATAGCAAACACATCAACATAGTGTAGCCAGAGAGTAGGTTTGAGAGTGGCTGTATTGATAGCTAGCTTTTCTGGATGTTCTATGTAGAAGTTAGCTAAAGGTGTGTGTGGGGGGTAAATCCCATAGCTGTCCCATCTAATTGTTTTATATGTATGGCTGTATAAATCTTCCAAACATCTGAGATACAGTCATCCTAAGAACAAACTAATACCTGCTTTCTCTCTCTCTCTTTTTTTTTCCAACTTAGATGGTACCTAATTAGGACTTTAGTCTTTGTATTGCACGTTACAATTGCTCACACTAGTCCCACTGCTATACCGGAATGTGGTTTTTTCGCTGCAGTAACAAACTTCGTTTGTGTAATCTGAAGATGTTCTGAAGAATACCAGCGAAATATCAGTAATTCAGTCAATAAATACGTATTTTCTTATCAATCTGTGTTTGCATCTATACCGTTAAAATCCAATCAACATGTGCGACGAACACATAAGCCTTTCCACACGGTTGAGGATATTGTATTATTATTATTATTATTATTATTATTATTATTATTATTATTATTATTATTATTCAGGCCTCCAAGGAGTCAAAAGACTCATCGAGGGAGGTCCTAAGAACATAAAGTCTGTCAAGACTCATCGAGGGGAGGCCCCCCCCCCGAGAAACACAAAGTCTATCATACCACTCTTTAAACTCACTGCCCGTTCTCGCTCCCACCACTCCATCAGGCAATGCATTCCACGGCTCAACCACCCTCCACACAAAGAAACCACTCCTTACCCTCTTGCTCACAGTTTCCTTTCGTAACTTCCAGGGATGGCCTCTTGTCATCACTCCTTCCCACTGTTCGACCAAGCGAAAGAATTCCCCAGTGTCAATCCTGTAACCACCTCTCAACAGTTTAAAAGTCTCAATCATATCACCTCTCCTTCTTCTATCCACCAAACTCTGCAGTCCACATTCTCTCAGCCGATCCTCATAACGATCCTTGTACAGTCCTGAAACCATCTTTGTCATCCGTCTTTGTATCCTTTCCACAGTTAATTTATCCCCTTCAAATCCTGGGGACCAAATCTGAGAACAATAGTCCAAGTGTGGTCTGATCAGAGACTTATACAACGGAATGATAACCCTCTTATCTCTGCAGTTCAGTGTCCTTCTCATAATTGCAGCAATCCTCTGTGTTACCTTCACTACCTTTGCAATATGTCCCCTAAACTTCAGGTTTCTATCAATCATCAACCCCAGATCTCTTGTCTCCCCTACTTACTCCAGTATAACTCCTCCTTTTGTGTTAGACTTTTATATTATCCTACCAGAATTCTATGAAAATGTAGATTGTTTTGTACTATCTACCAAGGAGAGATGTACTTTACATCCTAGGGAACTTTAATGCCAAAGTGAGAAAGAGTATGAAAGTTAAACCTGAATGTGGATGTTTGGTCTGGGTGAACGTAACCCCTACGGTGAAAGACTGTTGGAATTTGCGCATGCTAGCAGATGAGTTTATTATCAATACCTGCTTACAGAAACACCCTCGACAGACATACTTGGACATCTAACAGCGATAGGTCAAGGCACCAGATTGATATTATCCTGGCTCTCCAATGGTGGAAGAACAGCATCTCTGATATGCAGACTGTGATGCAGACCATCAAATAGTAAGAGCATCCAAAGTAACACTAAGACTCTGAAACCTTCAAAGTCAGGCAAGTCCCACTAGACTGGCTGTCGGCGTAATTTCTAGTAGGATCACAGAAGAAACAACTCCGTTGGATGATCTTTTGGAGACTAGTGAGAACTCATCTGAAATGGAGGGATGAGAGCGTTCCATAGATTGATTCCAATGATATGGGAGACAAAATTATGGCCTAGAGACTTGAAGAAGTCTGTTTTCGTAATAATATTACGTAAGAAGGGATATATGAAGGATTGCAAGAACTACAGAATTATAACTTTAATCTCTCATGCAAGTAAGGTTTTACTAAAAATGATCCTAAATATTGTGAGACAGAGATGCCTGAGGGACAAGCAGGTGTTCGGAATGATAAGGGTAACAGAAATCTGATCCCTTGCTTTAGATAGATCTTAGAAAAGTATAAAGAATTTACACTTTCTATAGTAACATCATGTGTGTGGCACTAGATGACCTTAAGACAGGAATTAGGATAGGTGGTAGATTGATCAGTAATCTGAGGAATGGTGATGATATGGTATCCTTTATAATGACAAGGAAGAAATAGAAAAAATTCTTGACAAACTTAATGAGATCAGTAAGAACAGAGGACTTAAGCTGAATCCTAGCAAGAAAAAGATTATGGTTCTCAAAATAAATACAGACAGGAAAGTACTTGAGAAACAAGTGTACAGTAGGAAAACAAAACAAAAAAATACGCGTTTTTTTTCCTCCAAAGTTATCAGTATCATTTGGAGGTGACATCCCTAAAAGATATCCACAAATGCAGAGCTCGCTCATCTCCACTAGGTCAAGCAGACATTTTCTGGAGGAGAGAGGGATGATTTGTTAGAGTATGGGGTAGGGGAGCATTGCAGGGAAGACCTCTGTCACCCTCATGATGACCTTTTCACTTCCACTACCTAATGCTATTTTTTTTTCCATCCCAACAAATTTGGACATATGAGTGAGAGAACTAGTCACATGGTCTAACATCAAAAACACTTTTTGAGGATAAAATACTTAACATAATAAGGACAAATAATATAGAATACCCTTCGAGCCACGGAGATAAGATTTGCCCTATGATGTCTCAAAGTAAGATAACCTCACATCAACATCTTATCCAACAGCATGTAGAAACATTTCCGTGAATCATCTGCATGAAAGTTTCATTTTGGAAGGAACGGTCAGGGTTAAAGGTCAGGTAAACAGTACTATAAGAAAAAACAAACGAGTCAAGTATCTTTGCAGTTACGGCAATTCATTCATCCAGTGCAGCTACAGTATTGTGTTGTGGTGTTTTGTGTCCAGGAAAGTAAAGTAAAATAATGGGTGAGCCACAAAAGTCATTGAAAATTTCTTTCTTCAGGAAAATAGCACGAGACAAAACTCTTCACATAGCTCTAAAAGGATGGAAACTGATTATTATTTTAGAAGACACGTACATTGTGATGTATTTATCCAGGACCACTTGGGATGAGTTATACAGGAAGTGGTCTGATACCCTCGGCTACTTGCATAGAAGAGTTGACTAGGAAATGGACCTCGATGAGTGTTATATTCTGAAATGCCAAGATGGGGAAACTAATACTTGATGATACAGGAGCTGATGGAAGTCAAGTTTATTCTATTAGTTGTGAAGGAGCTGAGAGATTTTCTCCAAAAATGTACGATATTGATAATCATTTCTATTTTTGGAAACTGAATTACGAACTATTCGTATCATGGGGAAAATTATCGCTAATCATTTAAATTCATCAATGTTAAAAATAGACTTTCAAGAATTTATGCAATTCGATAAAGATTCTTTATTTTGGGACATTTATGAACATTTTACGAAAACTGTTTGTGTATATTTGGTGACAAAAGAATACACAGAATGTTTAGGGAGGCATAGTGTCATTTAAAGACTGACACAATAATCAAATGTATGGATCTGTGCTTACCATGGTATCTGCTTTAAAAACTCTTTTGCATGACCAGCTATTTTGATGTAATGTAACCAAAAAACAGTGAGTAACAAAAATGTTATTCATTGAACTCTTTGGAAAATGTTAACTAAATTTGAATAAATTTTGAAGAGTGTAAACTAAATATTGTGAAATATTTTTAGGTAATTACATGTTTCAAATTTTTCTCTGTGAATATACTTGTAAATAGCATTTCAGAAAAATAAAATATGCTTAAATATAAAGAGCTAATAAGCTTCATTTCGACAACAAAAACATTATTTAAATTAAGGGGATATTAAATCCCACATTGTTTTAAAACCGAATAAGACACTCAAAGATTGGAATCAGAGAGTTTCTTGCCGAATATAGTAAACTATAAAGTATCGGCGACCACTAGCATCCACTAAATGCAAGTGACCCTAGCACGAGTGCAATTCCAGAAATCTCGCAGCAAAGTCGGTAAAGTTCTGATTGCTATTCTTAGGTATTTTCCATAATGTAAAAACACATTTCCTAGAAAATGTTTTTGTTGCCGAAATGAAGCTTATTAGCTCTTTATATTTAAGTAACTTAATGGTTGCACCTGTTTGGAAACGCGTATAGCAGAGTATAAGTTCTTTTCACTGTACACGTTTGTATAAACTTGGTCTAGCTACTCACTGATGAAGCCTCAAAAAAGGCTGAATCCGGTCTGGGTAGTGACCTCCCTGCCATAATGTAATAACAGCATACATTTCCTAGGAAATGTGTTTTTACATTATGGAAAATACCTAAGAATAGCGATCAGAACTTTACCGACTTTGCTGCGAGATTTCTGGTATTGCACTACGTGCTAGGGTCACTTGCATTTAGTGGATGCTAGTGGTCGTCGATACTTTATAGTTTAATATTTTCGGCAAGAAACTCTGATTCCAATCTTTGAGTTTCTTATTCGGTTTTAAAACAATCTGGGATTTAATATCCCCTTAATTTAAATAATGAAATATGCATTTGTAAACTCAAATGAACAAAGATGTGTGCTTTTGTTGTTGTGTTTTTCCATAGTGAATTTTTTACTCAGTTATTCTGATTAGAAATTCATATTTAAATCCACAACTTTATACCTTAATGCAATTCTGTTTAATTGTGGTAAAAAAATCACTACTGTGAAACTAATGTGAGGAACGGGTGAAAAAAGTGTTGAAAACTTATATCCATGTAATTGATTATTTTAGATATTGTCTAATGCTGCTACCTATTGACATTGTTTGTGTTATCTGAAAACAATTCGTTCACATAATTGAAAATCCAAACTGTTAGAATTTAGTAGTTTTACAGAGAGACAGCAGATAATTAACCCCAAACATGACTTAAACTCTTAAAGTTTGGTATAGAAAGAATGTTTTTACTCTCCAGTTAACAAATACAAATTTTACCTTTCATCACATGAAGTAAGATAAAAACAGATCAACAGTATATCGAACAGCATGCGAAAACATGTCATTGAGTCATCTGCGCAAAAGGTTCATTTTTAAAGGAACGGTCAAGTATGGCATAGTAAGGGTGAACAGTACTATAAGAAAAAACCATAGCGTCGAGTGACTTTGGTATTTAAATCCACAACTTAAGGTAATCATTCATCCACTGCACTGCTGTATTGTGTTGTGTTGTTTTGTGTTCGGTACGGCAAAAATAATGAGTGAGCCACAAAATTCTTTGAAAGTTTCTTTGTGAACAGTTCTAATTGTTCAGAATTTTGTAACAGAAAGTTAACAAAATATAAGATCAGCACTAATAATCACTGAAATAATAATAATAATTATAATAAATAACTATTTATTTGTGGTGCCAAATGAAGTAATGTAAGAAGAAGAATGAAAGAAAACAAATATGCAAAATCTGCAGTGGGTGAAAAATACGAAGTTTCGGTTATCATTGGTATAATTGATGTACAATTTCTTTTAAATAAGACTTACAATTTATTTCCTAAAGAAATTTGTATTTCTGATGGAATTATTGTAAGATATGCAGTGACAAAATCACCTTGTAGTTGGAAAGAATTACCTGAAAGAGTAAAAAAGCAGAATTCTTGGTTAATAAAATATAACCGTCAGCTAAAGTGGGAAATTAGTTCACTATCTCTGGACAAACTAAGAAATTGGATGATAGAATCAACATGCAAATATCAAGTATTACTATTCAAAGGAAGAGAAAAATCAAAAACATTAATGAGGCCAATAGGGAGGCCTGTTCTTGATTTAAATGAAATTGGATGCCCAAAACGTGGAAACATAATGTGTACATTTAAATGCTTTTGGAAACATAATGAAAGATTCTGTGCTTTTAATAATTCTCAGAAGTATATGTATTGGTTTCAAAAAAATAAATATGCAACCCTTAATTTTACTACAGTTATAAATTCCCTACGATCACCAAATTTAAAATTAACTTTCAGATGAGAGTCACATTGTCAAAAACCACATGATGGCAATTCCACAAGCAGGGGAAGAACTTTTGAACAGCAGTGGAAATTTAACAATAAGAAGAATAAGGAACAACAGAAAATAGATTGTATTTTTCACTTTATTTATTTTCATTATGTTAGATTCAATAAATATACTTTGTAAATAATATTTGTGTCAAATAAAATGTGTAAATTTAAATGAACAAATTGGGTGTCGTTGATGTGTTATACAAATTTAAGTAAGACCATAACATTTTTTTCCTTGCGAAATTTCATGCCACAAATTAACCAGAGACTTTTTTTGACTCAGTGAATTATAAAAGTCTTATTTGTTCATGAAAGCCCTCAAATATTTCAAGAAACTCTCAACTCTTGGAAGCAAAAGGAATCAGGTATTAAATTAATAGCCAGAATTTTAGCGGAGAAGATTTCACCTGAAAAGTCACAATACTGTTAGAATTTGGTTATTTACAGAGATACATTGAAAATTTTAAAACAACACGTTACTAAAACTCTTAGAAAGATTGCTATAGAAAAAAGGTATCATAGTGTGCATATAAAATCAAGTGAATCAATATGCACATATCAAATAATACTCATCATTGGAAGAGAAAATAAAAAAAAAATACATTAATGAACTTAATGGTCTGACCTGTTCATTTAAATGATACCAAATGATGAAAACAATATTTGAATGAATTTCAAAACTTTGCAAAACCTGATGAATTTCTTGTTTGCTGTGATGATAAATATTTATATGACGGTAAACATTTTTTCTTTCTTTCTTTCTGAGGTAATCTTCATCTGAGATAAGAATAAATAATTATTTATTTGTATTGGAAAGAATATCTAATATAATAATTGTGTTAAATATATATAAATATCCCTACTGTGAAATAAATGTCGGGCTGAGAGGACAACAATCAATTGGGACTAACGGAAACGAGTTTTACATAGTTGAACTATGTACAAACCATAGGTCAACTTGCTTTTAAATGTTACATGGAGAAAAATCACATGAATTATATGTAAGCACCAGTGTGAAATCATAAACTATGAACATCAGCATAAATGTTAATTCAGAAGAATAAGAAAAACAAAATATTGTCTGTTTCACTTTATTTAATTTCTGTACGTTAGATTTGGTAAACACAATTTGTTAATAATATTACAGCGAAATAAAAGGTAACACAGAAATTAACAAAGTATATATTACAGAGCTAATATTCATTTGAAATAAATTCCGAAATATAAGCCATCTACTTGAACACAATAAGTGTATAAAATCCTTAATCAGGAATGAATAATTTTAGGATATGTGTCATCACAAGCATGTGAATGCTAATCAGTTAGTCATATGTAAGTGTTTGAGAAGCATCCAACAATGGAAAAATGATACGTTTTGAACAATACCGCACCTCATGTATTACAGGATGTGATTAATACAAACACACTAAACTACAGACTAATACCCTAAATAAATGAGATTAACAGAAAGGCAAGCACTGAGTTTACTTTTCTTTCATGATATCGGTAATCAGAGAAGCTCCAGAAACATGGGGGGAAAAAGTGGAAAATTATACTTTTTGAACGTCATCTAATACAGGATGTGATTAGTTGTATATAAAATGAGTACAGTTCCATAATCTGAAAAGAGAACTGAAAGCTAAGACCAGAAATTAATGAGTCATCTCCAAGAAAACGAACAGAACCAAACGGGTGGTAATCTAAACGATGTGTCAACTATATTTTCTGCTTATTTACAAAAATATCTTTCAACTCCTATGTTTTGTGTGTTTTTGTGCTGTGAATATATGTTAGCCCCAGTAACCTATAATGAGGAAGTCAACTGCATTTTCAGAGTTGTGTTTGTGTTCTGTGAATATATGTTAAAAACCAACAATTTGGAATATTCAGAAAACCTAGATAGTACCAAGA
Source organism: Typopeltis vanoorti (assembly GCF_054136105.1). Taxonomy (NCBI): domain Eukaryota; kingdom Metazoa; phylum Arthropoda; class Arachnida; order Uropygi; family Thelyphonidae; genus Typopeltis; species Typopeltis vanoorti. The sequence goes on from NC_143555.1 coordinate 151,508,782, forward strand.
TGTTCCCATTCTGGAGAGTTATGTAAGATAATTTTTTTTAACTTAAACATAACAATTGCTAATTGTAATATCAATAATCACTGCTTGTATGTTTTGGTAAGCGTAATTCTATTACTGAATAGTTTTTTTTTTCTTAATAAGAATAATCATAGGATACATATTAGAGTATCAACATGGATACATTAGCGACTTTTCATGTGTAATGTGTGTGTGTGTGTGTTTGAGGGACACCAGCATATAATTAAATTATTCAGAAAAGCCTAATCACCGCCACCATCGTGACTCTACTCTAATAATCACCACCATTTAAAAGGAAAGAAATACCCCAAAATGTATTAGAAAATTAGTACAGCCATCTATAGACAACCAAAGACAAAGCATGATGACAATGACGGATGTGTGTGTCAGCCTGGAAAAATTCCAAGATATCTTATCTCAAAAACATCGCCCACAATTCCAAGATATCTTATCTCAAAAACATCACCAAACCAAAACACCATGTGATATCACAGAGAAACATAAGTTCCCCAGAAATTTCCAAACACACAACATCACGATTCTTATCTCTAAATATCACCCACAATATTATATGCAAACCCAATACACCACGTGATGTCCCTGACAGAAGTAGGCTCCAGCAAAATTCCAAACATTCCAAAATTTATCTTATCACTATACATCACCCATAATGCCATAAGCACACCATTTACTTATCTGCAACTCATAACAATACACATCCAAGACAGTGACGTCACATCACCCCATTCCCCATACTCCTATTTTTTTCATAGTATCCCACCAATCCTTATCCAAATATGACACAAATCCTTATCTACTAATATCTTCCTTTTCCATTCAAAACAATAATGTCACTTAATTACAACTAACAAATGACGTCAGATATCTTCATCTGAAAACAACAAACATTCATGTCATGATTCCTTATCTTATCTTGATCTTGATCTTGTCAGAACTGTCCCGCTAATTATGACACGAATCCTAATCCACTAATATATCTCCCTTTTCCATTCAAAACACTAACGTCGCTTATTTGAAACTAACAAATTACGTCACTTATTTACAACTAACAAATGACATCACTTATCTACATCTGATAATAACAAACATTCATGACACGATTCCTTATCTTATCTTGATCTTGTTCTTGTTCAAAGTGCCCCACCAATCACGACACAAATCCTTATTGCTACCATCACCCAAAATTCCATATGCGAACCAAACAAACAACATGACGTCACACACACAGATGGTCACCAGAAAAATTCCAAACTCATGATGTCACACACATAATGACGTCATCATCTCAACAACCAATCACGTCACAATTCCTTATCTTATCTTGATCTTGTCAGAAGTGGCACCCATACTACTGCTGTTTAATGCTATTTTATTCTACTTGAAGACAGGGAAGTTTAAACCATCGCAATCTCTAAGTAATATCCAAATCTTGTATGCTGAAAGTTATAGATAGAGTGATCGGTTGTCACCTACCAGCAAAGAACAAAGGGCATCGCCATTTTAACGTCTTACTGCAGTTGCTAAAGGAAAGACAGTCCAAAGGTCACCAAACACAATGAACTGTAACAAGTGCAATAAACCATTAAGCGATGAAGGGGACAGGCCTTTAGTGCTCTGGATGCAGTCCAAGATAACATTACCAATGCTCTGCAATCTCAGTAAGCACATGGAAAGCAAAAGGAACTGCAAAACGGACCGAATGGGGCTGTCTACGATATCGTGAGCAAATGAAGAACAAAGAACATACACCAAGCAAAAGCAATGATGCACACACATACACAAAGGTAAGTACCTTCCTGATCTAAAACTACAGATAACTTTGATTCATTCAAACTCTTGGTTAAAGACTTGCTAAATACACACATGGAACAAATTAACACTGTTAATTAACAAATTAAATTAACTAGTTGGCACCAAAATTGGCATTCCAGTCACATCTACAGACACCGCCTCTATTAAACTAGTCCCACAAAAAAAACAAAGAGCCGACAACATTGATACTAATTGAAAAGAAACTCCCAACACCAATCTATATATCTGAACACTGGACTCCATACTTTAAAAACCTTTTATACCAAGCAATGAAAACAAAAACAGAAAAAAACTACAAGTTCCTGTGGATTAAGGATTTACAGATATTTATGAACAGAATGAAAACACTCGAGTTTGCATAATTACAAGAGAATCCGACTTACATAGACTACCAATATAAAACATTAACATTCCACATCCTCAAGTACAGTATTTAAAATTACTTTAACCACGTTGCCGTCAATAAGGATAAAATATATCACTCCTCTACACTTCGTATTCATCATATATTTCAATGAATATCAAAGGTTTTACATTTGTAATATGTACTTGGAATCCATGGCAACCTGGACATATATATACCCCTTGGCCAGTTAGGTGTTTAGAAGCCATATCATGGAAATCGAAAAATCTAGGCGAACATATCCAGTCAGAAAATATCAAGTTCAGGGTCTTTGAATCTTTGAAGAAATGGACAGACAACATCTCCACTAATACCTCCTTCACTATAACACACACACACACACACACACACACACACACACACACACACACACACACACACACACACACACACACACACACACACACACACACACACACACACACACACACACACACACACACACACACACACACACACACACACACACACACACACACACACACACACACACACACACACACACACACACACACAAAGTATAAAGAACACTGGCATACATTGATAACACTGTTCAACTACACCTTGACAAATATAGATGTACGATTACTGACTGAAGTTGCCATAAACGACACCGAAATGTATGCATACAACATTAATAATTAGCAAACCTGCAACTTATGCAGATCAAACAAAAGAGGAGGTGGCATCGGGGCATTTATCAACGAAAAATACACTGAAACGAAGAACAAAATCGTTTGGAACATGTGGAAACACTAATTTTTGAAATCACAAATAGCGACAAACATAGTATCAAACACTCAATATGTAGACCCCCTAAGTGAGACAGATTGTGGAAGAAGAAGAAATTAGTTAAAAAAATTATGTAGACAATAGCACTGCGCAAATTCTTCAACCCATTTCAGAGAAAGGCTTCAAAAAGCAATAAGAAACAAATCCGATAAAAACAACAGAAAAATAACCAATATGTGCTGGAAAGATAAACCTTTGCATGGGCCAATTTCTTCGAGAGACACTGGAAAATAAATTGACAACACTAAGACATGTAATTGTATTGTGAATTGGCTGCAATATGGATATATATGAAAAATAGGATTTATTCTAGTCGCTGAAGAACAGGCGTTGCAAACTATTGAAATCTAAGCGAAAACTTTGAACATCAATAACAGTGGCGGCAGGTGAAAATTTTAAGTGGGAAGTGCTGCATACACAAAATAATATTTAAAAAAAAATATTTTTTTCCTAATTAGTAACCAATTTATTTAATAAATAAATTTATATATTAAAAATCGTTTTATTAAAAATATTTCATCCTCACCACGAACATATACCAATAATAAAAGTTTCGTATCTCACAGAAATAACGCGCGTATGCATACAGTTTATCGCGACACTGCTCAAACGAGCAGTTTCGGATTCACTTGTTAAGTGCAATGAAAAGCGCAAAAGAATATCGGGAGTCTAGCTGCAATTGGCCGAACAGATAATTCTGACACTGTGTTAGATCGTAGTGCATTTGTTTTGTGTAACGATATATGAAAAAATATAATTCATTTCATATTTTTAACAGTGACACTCGTCATAAATCAGCCTTGTATCTATAAGGAATAAATATTTATATATGTTATTTTCACAAAACAAAATAAGATTTTCAAAAAATAGTTCACCCAGAACACGCACCAAGAATAAAAGTTTCGTATCTCAGAAACCACGCGCTATTTCTGAGATTTCACAGAAATCTCAGAGATATCTATAAGCGACACTGCTCATCGAGCAGTGTCGGATACACTTCTTACCTGCAATGACGAGCGTAAACGAATATCTGCGAGTTGAGCGCCAATTGTCCGAACGTGATAATTCTGACACTGTTACATCGTAGTGCATTTGTTTCGTAATCAAAAGCGTTAATCGAACAATTCCAATTATTAACTATACAATCATTGTTGAAGCTTAAGTTGTAACCTTTAACATGTTGTATTGCATTTAAATAATGTTCTAAGCATTGCTATTATTTATAAACACAAACAAATTTTTTTTCTCGTTTTTTACTTGGAAGTGCTGCAGTGTTGCAGTGCTTATGTGCAAGCCGCCAATGATCAAATAATAACAGCAGATTCAGATTATGCCATCAGAAAGATGAGACTGTAGAACATCTGATCAGTGTCTGCAAAATATGGAAAACAATATGGATTATCGATATCGCAGTACCCAATGATAACAACAAAGAACTTGAAAAAAAAATACTAAATATCAAGATCTGGCAATCGAAGTTGGCAGGCTGTGGCTTAAACTCACCAAAGTTATCCCAATAGTTATCGGTGCACTTGACAACTTCAAAGAAGCACTCCAAATATTTACAGCAATTAAACATCAACGAAGTGACCCCATATGACCTACGAAAAACTGCATTACTTGGAACAGTCCATATTTTACGACGTTACCTAACAGAGTATTCTTAGATTCTTGGGTAGAATCTGAACTGCTCTGTATCACCAGTCAAATGGCTGTTTGAATGATATCTTCTTTTGACTGTGTATTATCAATTGTGGGACTAAAGTAATAATAAACACATTGCAGTACTAGAGGTCACAATTGCTGAATTGGGAGGGTAATCGGATGAAGGAAAAGTGTATACAACATTGGAGAACCATGGATTAATTAATAGTTTTCAAAGATTGTCTGAACAACTTGATTCCCAACATAAAATACACCCTTGAACTGGAAGATCACAACAAATGACCGTTCCTTGCAGAAATAAACGGAGAACAAAAAAGATCCTTTTCAATACACATTAATCCTACCGCAACTTGAAGAGTTTTATATGCCTCTTCCCACCATCATTAATTACAAAAGATGGCCACGATTAAACATTGCATGAAGATCATATAAGATGTAGAGTATACGTCAATTAATAGAAATGAAGAAGTGCGCTACCTGCGGCATAACTATACTGAATTGTTAAGAAACCAAGAAAATCAACCAAATTCTTTATAAAACTCCTGTGTACTTAGCATTTTAAGACTATCTTACATGCATGATGTTAGAGACAAAATGGTTACGTTGTCCATTGCAGAGTTTTTAACCTTTTGGCCCTTGTGGAACCCTTGAAATTATATCCATATTTTAGGGAACCATTACATAATAATTATTATATATCATTGTTAGTATCTTTCTTTATTATTTATGAATTTAAAGATCCTGAGGAAAACAAACAACAAGGGCAATAATAACTTTATCGTTTATTCAAAATAATAAGATAAATCAAAGTAAAATGTCATATAAACAAACATACGTGCAAAAGAATTGTTATTTTTAAAACAAATATGAATAATAAAGTTTAATTTTCTAATGTGAAACCCGAGCTTGTCTTTTGGAACACAAATACTTAATTCAGGATCGGATTTTAGATAAACAAATACGGATTTAATCTTGAACAGAAAGTAGAGATTTCTTTCTTTGCTGTTAATACTTGTCAAACAAGAAAAAGCTTGCGCACACATGTAAGGCGTTGAAAACTGCAGCAATATATTTATTGCTTTCCTATGAATAGTAGGATATCCATCTTTAAGAGAAATCCACAATCGTTAAGGGATAGGTCAATAAATCTCAATTTGAATGTGCGATCAGATTTCAGCGCACAATGTTCTTCCTCTTCTCTTAAAGTCAAGTTCTCAGAATGAGCAGAAGATTCCGAGTATGGAACTTTCTCCCAATCATTCGTTTGCGTTGGAAGGGAGGGAAAATAATGTTCGATTTTTATCATCAATTCTTCCAGTTGGGTTATACTAAGACTTGAAATTTGGTGATATCCTTCTTTACTTTTAACCCCTACCAGTAATTGAAACATATCAAGATCCCATTTACAAAATGATTTTTCCAAAGATTCAGCCTTTAAATATAAGAAGCTTGTCACTTCAAGTTAATATGTTTTGTCTAAGACCCTGCAGCGACTTGTTCAGCATATTAATGTAATGAAAAATGTCGGCTAAATATGCTAGCATCTGCACCCACTTTTGATCTTCAAAACACTTGGCAAAATCTTGTTTATTATTTTCTTGAAAATATCTTTACAATTCTTCTTTTAGCTTAAACACCCTAATTAGAACGATTCCTCTACTTAACTACCGTTTTATATGCTCTTTGTCTAGGTTTTCACAGATATTTTTAAACATTCTGGAGTGAACTACCTTTGTTTAATGAAGTTAACCATTTCTGTGGCATCGTCAAAAACGTTTTTCAGTTCATCTCGAAGAGATTTTGACATCAATACTTCTCTGTGAATACAACAGTGTGTTGAGCCAACACCAGCATTGTCTTCTTTTATATGAGAAACAAAACCTCTTGTGGAGCCAACCATGGTGAAAGCACCATCAGTACAGATGCCAATACTGTTCTTCCAAGAAAGACCTTTTTTCAGATATGAGGTTAAAATATTGAATATATCTATTCTTCTGCTTGTTTTAGTTAACTCTTTATAACAGAGAATGATTTCTTGAATTTCACCCTCATTAACAAATCTTACAAAAGCAACAATGTAAAATTTATTGGTAAGATCTGATGACGCGTGAACTTCGATGGATAAACTGCTATTTTTCAATTTATCACACAAAACTTCCTCGACGTCATTTGACATAAGTAGTAATGCAGGCGCTTTAACCCAAATGCTTCCGGTGGGCGTGGCTTCCTGACGTCATTGTGTGTGACGTCATGGGATTGGAATGTTTGGAATTTCTCTGTGGGCAAAAGTGTCACTGGCTTCAGTTCTTGTGTTTTGGTTCGCATATGGCATTATGAGTGATGATAGAGATAAGGAATCATGTTGTGATTGGTGGGACACTTTAAACAAAATGCTTCCGGTGGGCGTGGCTTCATGAGTCAGGAATTTCCCTATTGGCATATGTGTCGATGGCTTCAGTTCTTGTGTTTTGGTTCGCGTATGGAATTATGGGTGATGATAGAGATAAGGATTCGTGTTGTGATTGGTGGACACTTCTGACCAGATGAAGATCAAGATAAGATAAGGAATCGTGACGTGAATGTTTGTTGTTATGTGATGTAGATAAGTGACGTCATTTGTTATTTGTAAATAAGTGATGTCATCTGTTAGTTGTAAATAAGTGATGTTATTGTTTTGAATGGAAAGGAAGATATATTAGAGATAAGGATTCGTGTTGTTTGGTGGACACTTCTGACCAGATGAAGATCAAGATAAAATAAGGAATCGTGACGTGAATGTTTGTTGTTATGAGATGTAGATAAGTGACGTCATTTGTTAGTTGTAAATAAGTGATGTTGTTGTTTTGAATGGAAAAGGAAGATATATTAGAGATAAGGAATCGTGTCGTGATTGGTGGCACACTACTGACCAGATCAAGATCAAGATAAGATAAGGAATCATGACGTGAATGTTTGTTGTTACTGATTTTGGAATTTCGCTGGGGCCCTCGTTTGTCGGGGACATCACGTGAATAATTTAATTATATATACTAATGTAACTCAAATACACTTTTTTTTTTCTATAAATGATTGTACTAATTTTCCAATACATTTTTGGGGTATTTCTTTAATGTTAAAGGGTGGGAATTCTTAGAGTACGTCATGATGGCCATTGTGATTAGGTTTTCTGAATAATTAATTATACTTGTGTCCCACATACACACACACATTAGACATGAATAGTCGTTAATGTATCCATGTTGGTACTTTAATCTGTATCCTATGATTATTCTTATAAAAAAAAACTATTCAGTATTAGAATTACGCTTACCAAAAAACATACAAACAGTGATTATTTTTTAAATCACTGTTCAAGTTATGTTATGTTATTCAAGTTATGTTCAAGTTAAAAAAAAAAAACTTACAATTCTTTCCAGAATGGGAACATCTTGGTAATATCTAGGTTTTCTGAATATTCCAAACTGTTGATTAACATATATTCACAGAACACAAACACAAGTCTCAAAAGACATTACCCTTTTCATTATAGCTTACTGTGGCAAACATATATTCACACCACAAAACACACAAAACATAGGAGTTGAAAGATATTTCTGTAAATAACCAGAAAAGCTAGTGGACTACTTAATTTACTTTAGTATCCGATTAGTTCTCTGTATTAATTCTTTCCCACTGTTGCCCAACCTTGGTGGGAAAGTCTACGCGGCATTTTGTTTAGGGTAAGTGTTATTTCCGGTTTTCGAATTCCGATTGCTGTTAGAGTATAAAATTCTGACAAGTGAAATTATTATTATTATTTTTTTTTTTCCAAATTGATTGGCTATTTTCTGTATTTTACTTTTGCAGGTCATATTCTAACAGAATAACTGAGCAAAATTAATATATATATATAAAGTGTATGTGAATTTATTTTCCAACACTGTATATTTCTCATTAAGTCTTATCTTAAATATATCTCACTTATCCGCTCGCTGTTTGTTGTACGTAGGTGAGAAATCGTGTGTTTTGGTTCGAACTCTTGGTTTCCGTTAGGAAATTACCAATATAACTATTAATTTTACCTTCGATTCCTTGTGCTTTTAACCTATTTCTGTAAGTTTAATTTATTTATTTTATTTATTTTTTTCTTTAGCAATAGTAAATTTTAAGTAACTGATATGAGACAAACAAGGTTTAGAACTCTCCGCAGTTTTTCTACAGCAATCTTTTTAAGAGTTTTTGTAACGTGTCATTGGTTTATATATCTAATGGCTCTGTAAAATAACCAAACACTAACAGTATTGTGACTTTTCAAGTAAAATCTTCACCACTAAAATTCTAGCTATTAATTTAATACCCAATTATTTCTTTTGCTTCCAAGATTTGACAGGAGTTTCTTGAAATATTTGAGGGCTTGCATGAACAAATAAGACTTTTAATTCAATGAATCAAAAAAAAATTCCCTGGTTACTTTGTGGCATGAAATTTCACAAGGAAAAAAAATGTTATCTTCCTTCTTACATTTGTACAACACATCTATGACACCCAATTTGTTCATTTAAATTTACACATTTTATTTGAACGAAATATTATTTACAAATTGTATTTACTGAATCTAACAATACAGAAAATAAATAAATTGAAAAATACATGAAAGGTTCTTCCATGCTTGTGGAATTGCCATCGTATGGTTTTGACAATGTGACTCTCATCTGAAAGTTAATTGTCATTTGGTGTTTGTTGGGAATTTATTACTGTAGTAGTAAAATTAAGAGTTGCATATTTATAATTTCGAATCCAATATGTATACTTCAGAGAATTATTAAATGCACAGAATCTTTCGTTATGTTTCCAAAAGCATTTAAAAGTACACATTATGTTTTCATGTTTTGGGCATCCAATTTCATTTAAATCAAGAACAGGCCTCCCTATTAACTTCGTTAATGTTTTTGATTTTTCTCTTCCTTTGGCAAGTAATATATGATATTTGCATGTTGATTCTATCATCCAATCTCTTAGTTTGTCCAAAGCTAGTGAACCAATTTCCAACTTCAACTGATGGTTATATTTTATTAACCAAGAATTCTGTTTTTTAACTCTTTCAGGTAATTCTTTCCAACTACAAGGTGATTTTTTCACTGCATATCTTACACTAATTCCATCAGAAATACAAATTTCTTTAGGAAATTAATTTGAACTCTTATTGAAAAAAAATTGTACATCAATTATCCCAATGATAACTGAAAATTCGTATTTTTCACCCACTGTCGATTTTTCATACTTGTTTTCCTTCATTCTTCTTCTTCGATTATTTCATATGGCACCACAAATAAATAGTTATTTATTATTATTTCACTGATTATTAACTCTGATCGTATACTTTATGGTAATTTTTGTTTAAAAATTCTAAACAATTAGAACTTTTCACAAAGAAACTTTCAAAGAATTTGTGGCTCAGCCATTATTTTTGAATTACCAAACACAAATCACAAAACAGCAGCTGCAGTGGATGAACGATTACCTTAAGTCCAAAGTCACTCAATCTCTCTGGTATTTTCTTATAGTACTGTTTACACTTACCATCCCCTACCCTGACCGTTCCTTCAAAAATGAACCTTTTGCACAGATGACTCAACGACATGTTTTGACATGCTGTTGGATATACTGTTAGTATGTTTTTATCTTACTTTGTGTAGGGAAAGGTAAAATTTGTATATGTGTTATCTGTAGAGTACAAACATTTTCACTATTCCAAAGTTTAAAGAAGAGTTAAAGTCACATTTTGTTGGTTTAATTAGGTGCTTCTCTCTCTCTCTCTCTCTCTCTCTCTCTCTCTCTCTCTCTCTCTCTGTAAAATAACCAAATTCTAACAGTTCGGATTTTCGATTATAACGATTTGTTTTCAGATAACTCAAATAATGTAAATAGGTAGCATTAGACAATTTCTAAAATAATCAATACATGGATATTCGTTTTCAACACTTTTTTTCCCTGTCCTGGCATTAATTTCACAGTTGTGATTTTTTAAAAATAATTAAACAGAATTGCATTAAGATATAAAGTTGTGGATTTAAATATCAAGATCTAATCAGAATAACTGAGTAAAAATTCACAGTGGAAAAACACAACAACAAAAACACACATCTTTGCTCATTTAAGTTTACAAATGCACATTTTATTTTGCTGAAATACTATTTACAATATATTCACTGAGAAAAATTCGAAACATGTAATTATCTAAAAATATTTCACAATATTTAGTTTAGACTCTTAACATTTTCCAAAGAGTTCAATGAATAAAATTTTTGTTACTCACTGTTTCTTGGTTACATTACATCAAAATAGCTGGTCATGCAAAAGAATTTTAAAATCAGATACCATGGTGAAGAATTCACCATGGTATCTGATTTAAAAAAAAACACATAAAAAAAAATAAATAGAATAAATAAATTCCACTTACAGAAATAGGTTAAAAGCACAAGGAATCGAAGGTAAAAATTAATAGTTATATTGGTAATTTCCGAACGGAAACCAAGCGTTCGAACCAAAACAGATGATATCTCACCAATGTACAACAAAAGGCGACCGGATAAGATAGATACCTTAAAGATAAGACTATTACTATTATTATTATTACTATTATTACGGGCAACTCCAGGGAGTCATTAGACTCATCGAGGGAGGCCCCAATCATATTCATCACAACTATTTGACATTCATACAGTATCTATCATACCTCGCCTTAAACTCATTCACTGTCACAGCATCCACTACAGACTCAGGGAGCGCATTCCTCTCATTCACTACTCTAAAAGTAAAGAACCCAGCTCTAACACCTTTACTAACCACACTTTTGCCCAGTTTCCATGGATGTCCCCTAGTCCTCCCACAACCAGCCCTGTTCTCAAAAATATCTTCTGAATTAATTTTATAGAAACCCTTCAGTAATTTGAATGTCTCAATCATATCTCCCCTCCTCCGCCTATCAACCAATTTTTGCAACCCACAAATCCTCAACCTCTTCTCATAGGGTTCATTCCACAGACCTGCTATCATCTTGGTCACTCGCCTCTGGATCCTCTCCACCTCCTCCTCCCCATCAAGAAGAAACCTAGGTGACCAAATCTGAGCACAGTAGTCTAGATGGGGTCTTATCAAGGCTCGAAAGAGAGGAACAATAACCTGCTTGTCTCTGCTTGTCAACGTATTCCTCAGCAACCAAGTGATTTGATGAGCTGTTTTGGTCACTTTTGCAATGTGTCCCCTAAATTTCAATTCCTTATCTACCAACACTCCTAAATCTCGTGCCTCATCAATTTCCTGGAGCAGGGTTACACCAATGCAGTAATCTGCCGCCAATCTTTTCACCTCAAAGTGCATAACCTTACATTTTGCCACATTAAACTGACATCCATTCTCCTTAACCCAGACCTCCAATCTATCCAAATCATCCTGCAAAATTTTGACGTCATCTGCATTCACTATTGCCCTACCCAGCTTCGCATCATCTGCAAACAAATGAACTGTTCCTCTCAGATCATTTCCTATATCATTTATGAACAAATTAAACAGCAGTGGTCCAAGAACAGATCCTTGTGGCACACCACTAGTCACAGGCTGTCTTGTGGACTCCACTCCCGAGTAAACCACTCTCTGATATCTCTCCGTCAACCACCCTCCTATCCATCTCACCAACCCCATGTCCATTCCCATATGCTGCAATTTACTGATTAGAATTCCATGTGGTATCCTGTCAAAGGCCTTAGCAAGGTCCAGTAGAATCACTGTAAACCCATTACCCTTATCCAGTTCAGCCGTCACTGTGTTATAATACGTGAGCAAGTTATTGAGGCATGACCTACCCTTCACAAAACCATGCTGTCCCCGATACAGTATCCCATTTTCTTCTATCCAATCTTGTATTTTCCTCTTGACTATTTTCTCTAAGACCTTGACAATGATTCCTGATATGCTAATCGTCGGTAATTTACAACAGCAGTCTTGGAACCACCTTTATGCAGTGGAACTATTTTCCCCTCTTTCCACCCACTCGGGACCAACCCAGACCCGAGACTCAAATTAAACAAAATGGTCAAGGGTACTGACAATTCTTTAGCTGCTTCTCGTACAACACGAGCTGGTATACCATCCAATCCCACAGATGTATTGACATTGAGGTTATGCAATAGACTACTCACCTCCACTTCATTAACCACAATTCCCGTATAATCTACTGGTTTATTCGTTTCTGCAATGTCACCTTGGATGATATACTTTTGCAAAGTGCTCACTCAGTAACTCAACTATCTCAACTGATTCAGTTACCTCCCTACCATCGGCATTCTTTAAAATCAATCTGCCATGTACATTTTTCCTTTTACTTGCTACATATCTAAAAAACTGTTTAGGATTCTCTTTAGCCTGCATGGCCAATGTTCTTTCGTAATCCTTTTTTGCTTTTCTTACCACACTCGTCACCCTTCTGGCCTGCGCTTTATACCGTTCATGTGCCTGCCGGTCACCCTTCTCCTTAAATTCCCTCCATAGTTGTTTCTTTTTTTGCAACTCAAGCTTAATGGTGTTATTCATCCATTTAACCCCTACTTGATTTATTATTCGGACTCTAGGTATACAGTCAGCCATTGCTTCATGCAAGCACTTCTTAACTACCTCCCATGCACTATCAACTTCTAGTCCTTGCAGTTGTACATGCCATGGCACTGAACCAATCAAACTCCTAAGCTTGTCATACTTTCCCGCCCGATAATTCCACATGTACCCTGTATTAATTGAAAATTCTACACCTTTAGCCACCTCCCAAGTTAAGACCCTATGATCACTCTCACCGATTGGTGACAATGTGGTCATATTTGTTACAGCCAAATCCTCAGATGTAATTACTAGGTCAAGCACTCTCTGACCCCTAGTATTTTCCATTACATGCTGTCGCAGATAGTTATCCCTTAATAACCGCATAAAATCCAGTTCCTTCCTCCCGTGTGTCCTCTCCTCACTCCAATCAATGCGACCATAGTTGAAATCTCCCATAATAATCACCCTCCTTCCACCCATTTCTTCTATTTGCTTGTGCATACTGTCACCACCATCTTTTCCATCACCTGGTCTATAACAGCACCCAATTGTATATTTAGTTTTGCTAGCCACAATCTCACACCAAATGGCCTCAAATGTGCTCTTTTCTCTATCCTGCAATTCAACTTCTATTCTCCTTGGCTGGAGCTCATCAGCTATCATCAACAATACTCCTCCCCCCATTTTATTCTCTCTGTCATTCCTGAACACACTATACCCATCACATTCAATCCCACTAGTTATATCATCTACAGTCAGCCATGTTTCACTAATACCTATAACCTGTGGTCTGGAAGTGCCAACCATGGCCAAAAACTCTTCCTTCTTGTTCCTAATACTCCTAGTATTAGTGTACATGAATTTAAGACCCCCATTAACCCCAACCCTACTTTGATGCCTTATATTAACTATCCACTCTGATTTGTTGTCCTTATTTGCTCTGGCATATTATATTCATTCTTACATTCAACTGCCTCCATAAGGACTGTATCTCTACCCCCCCCTAACAAATCTAGTTTTGCTGAATTTGCACATCCACTACATTCAACAACACTTTCTCAAGTCTTCTTACACCGTAACCATTCAAATGCAAGCCATCCATCTTATATAGATCCTTTCGCCCACCCAACTCACTCCACACATCCACAAATTCCACACCACTCGTCATACATAACCCACGCATAAAGTTATTTGCAATTATAGCCCTCCTTTTAAACATTTCACTGTCATACCGTGGCAAAAGACTAATCATTCTAACTCTCTCACTCTTTTCTTTTGCTACCTCAAACAATTCATTCAGGTCTTCTATCATTTCCATTTTATCTCCTTTCAAATCATTCGTACCTGCCACAACAATCATTTCTTTCACCTTTTCCTTTTGCTCTCTAATAGACGCAGTTACGTCCTTTATGGTCGCACCAGGTTGGTACGATTTTGTCAAATCCTCTACTAACACACCTCGTACTAACGAGTCTCCATACAGCACTCTATCCTTGATTTTGTTCATGTTCACATTCATATGTCTATTTTTCCTGTCATACCTTTTATTATTGGTTGGTTCATTCAGTCTACTTTTGTTCATGCACTCTAGCTGCTGTTTTGCTCTTTCTATCGCACTATTCAACAACGCGATCTCACTCAATGCATCTATCTCATCTTTTTTATTCTCTGAGAAACCATTTATACTATCATTCACACTTTCTACATTCACACTCTCACAATTTTCATGTACAACCTTGCCGTTTCTTGTCATATCCCTATTTCCTTCATTCTGAAGGTTGACAAAAATATCACACTCACGATCCGAAATACACTTCAATTCCGCATTCTCCCTACATTTTCTACACACATTCAATCCTTTATCATCATCTAACCACACTCCGACCGCACTCCGCAAAGCGTACATTTCACAGCTAGTACACTGACTCATTTCTTTTATGCTACCGTTCTTTGATAACGATGGCGAACCTTCATTACTGGCCGCCATTTTCCTACGCACAGGTGCCATATTTATCTGTAACGTGTTTTGTCAAATTAAACGTTATAACACACCAAAAATAGGTGCACTAAAATACGCAAGGCAAACAAAACAAAACTACACAATATTAAGTAATTTGTATCGATAACTGAAAATGATACTTATCTTATCTGGAGCTTGCACGAACACTACTCATTACGAATTCATCTAGCGGCGACTTCCCGACATAGATTATGTTATAAAACACTTTAGTACACTAACCACGTTAATAAAGCTCTAATAATATACCAAAATTAAACACTTAAGTCCATTAAATTGAATCCAAAACACCAATAAATAAACAAAAAACACAAATCTCTCAGGAGCTCTCCGATAGCACGTCCGTTCACCAGCTAGCCTCAACACCCAAAGACTTACTGAGAAATATACAGTGTTGGAAAATAAATTCACATATACTTTATATATTTATTAATTCTGCTCAGTTATTCTGTTAGAATATGACCTGTAAAAGTAAAATACAGAAAATAACGAATCAATTTAAAAAAAAATAATAATAATTTCACTTGTCAGAATTCCATACTCTAACAGCAAATGGAATTCGAAATCGGAAATAACACTTACCCTAAACAAAACGGCACATAGACTTTCCTACTAAGCTTGGGCAACTTTAAGATAAGACTTAATGAGAAATATTCACTGTTGGAAAATAAATTCACATATACTTTATATATTTATTAATTCTGCTCAGTTATTCTGTTAAAAGATTACTTTTAAAAGTAAAATACAGAAAATAACCATTCAATATGAAAAAAAAAATAATAATAATAATTTTACTTGTCAGAATTCAATACTCTAACAGCAATCGGAATTCGAAACTGGAAATAACACTTAACCTAAACAAAACGACGCATAGACTTTCCCACCGAGCTTGGGCAACAGTGGGAAAGAATTAATACAGAGAACCAATCGGATAGTAATCTAAATTAAAATTAAATGTAAGCATTAATTTACTATACCAATGAATTCCGACGGTAATGAAGAATGAATAATTTTAGGATATGTGTCATTCAAACATGTGGATACTAATCCCTTAGTCATATGTAAGTATTTGAGAAATATCCAAACTTGAGGAAATGCTACCTTTTGAACAGTACCCCAATTTACGGATGTGACTCATGTCATCCCTTTTGAAGAAAACCGTTCGCTGGGGGATATTACAAATGATGAAACCACAGCATCTACGGTCTGTAATCTAAAGGAGGAAGTAACTAGTTCAGGTTACAGTATTTACAGAAATTTCATTCTTTGTGGTTTTTGTGTTTGTGTTGTGTTGTGGATATAAAATTCATCTATTTTGGAATATTCGTATTTAGAAGAGTCATCTGGAAAGCTGAAAGTACTTTTTTAACTTAAACATAACAACTGCTCGTATGTTTTTTGGTAAGCGTAATTCTAATACTGAATAGTTTTTTTTTCCATAAGAATAATCATAGGGTATATATTAGAGTATCAACATGGATACATTAGCGATTTTTTATGTCTAATGTGTATGTGTGTTTGTGTGTGTTTAAGGATAGGTATTTTAAGTATATAATTAATTATTCAGAAAAGCTTGAATAGCTTATTACACTATCGCCATCACGACTTACTCTAAGAATTCCCACCCTTCAACAGGAAACAATTACCCCAAATGTATTGGAAAATTAGTACAACCATCTATAGAAGAAAGAAACTGAATGTTTGAGTGACATAACATATAATTAAATTATTCAGAAAACCTGGAAAGACTGTCGCCATCATGATTTAAAAAAAAACTGTAATTTTGTGTGACATAGCGTATAGTTAAATTAAATTATCATTCCAAACTCAATAACAACAAACATTCACATCACGAATCCTAATCTTATCTTGATCTTGATCTTGTCAGAAGTGTCCCACCAATCACAACACAATTACTTAACCACTAAAATCACCCTTCCCATTCAAAACAATAACTTCACTTATTTACAACTAACAACAAATATTCACATCATGATTCCTTATCTTATCTTGATCTTGTCAGAAGTGTCCACCAATCACAACATGATTTCTTATCCACTAATATCATCCTTTCCATTCAAAACAGTAATGTCACTTATTTACAAATAAGAAACAAACCACGTGATGTCCCTGACAGACAAGGGCCCCAGCAAAATTCCAAACATTCCAAAATCAATAACAACAAACATTCATGTCACGATTCCTTATCTTATCTTGATCTTGATCTTGTTTAAAGTGTCCACCAATCACGACACGATTCCTTATACACTAATATATCTCCCTTTCCATTCAAAACAATAACGTCACTTATTTACAAATAACAGATGACATCACTTATCTACATCTCATAACAACAAACATTCATGTCACGATTCTTTATCTTATCTTGATCTTCATCTGGCCAGAAGTGTCCACCAATCACGACACGATTCCTTCTCTCTACCATCACCCATAATTCCATACGCGAACCAAAACACAAGAACTGAAGCCATTGACACATATTCCCACAGGAAAATTCCAAACATTCCAAACCCATGAAGCCACGCCCACCGGAAGCATTTGGTTTAAAGTGTCCCACCAATCACACCACGAATCCTTATCTCTACCATCACCCATAATTCCATACACAAACCAAAAAATCCCCCACAATTCCATACGCGAACCAAAGCACAAGAACTGAAGCCTTTGACACATATACCCTCAGGGAAATTCCTGACATTCCTAACTCAGGAAGCCACGCCCACTGGAAGCATTTGGCCAGAAGTGCCCACCCTACTAAGAATTGAAGTCATGTGCACATATGCCCTCAGGGAAATTCATGACTCATGAAGCCATGCCCACCAGAAGCATTTTGTCTGAAGAGCCTCCCCTACTACTGATGGGTACAGAAAATCACAAATAAAGGGCTCTATCAGAAGATACAACCAAAAATAATCTAGTGCAGCAGATTATAAAATGGAAGTTGCAATTATTTGGACACACCTGTAGAATGAGCGATGACCGGAAGATAAAGATATTTATGTTTGGTATTTTGGATGGTTTAAACAGAAGAGGTAGGCCATACAGAGAATGGATAGACGATATAAAGGACTGGTATGGAATGGGTGTACAGAAACTGAGACACTGTGCACTGGACAAAGAAAGATGGAAGAAGATAAAGAAGCAGGCATTAGACACCAACGGGCAGTGAGCCCATGGTTTGTGATGATGATAATGATGAAGGCAGGAATATTCATTATCAGCACTGTTATTTAAAGTTATACAGACTTAAGTGATCTCTTATTTACATATTAAGCCTAGTTTTTTTTTATTCATATTTTAAGAATCATTAATTAAAATAGGCTGTAAACAATTAAGCTTTCTTAGAAGTGAACCTAAAACACAAGTTATACTTTGCTTAAATTTATGAGGCTGGTGCTGTTGGAAGCCAATATATGTAAATATGATAAATTTATATAGATTAACTAAAGCTCAAGACCAATTAATTAGCTTAAAAATGAGCGTATCATAGCAGAAGATCTGCTGCCACTTATTTTTGAAGACTGTTGTACATACCTCTATAACTAGACTTTCACCAGTCAGAGGCCATGATCTTCTAGCTTCTCTAAATACAGTAATGCATATTTAAGACAGTGTTAAGGCTAAAAATTATATATGCCACCTCTTACAGATGTATAAACCAGACTTATTTCTCACCGAGCCTCTACTATTAAAAATTGCACTACATGATTCCTTCTGTGAAAAAGGCGATACTCATGAATTTGTCAGAGGAAATATTCCAAACCTAAAATCCCTCTTTGTGATCTTCCAGATCACAACTTCTTTGCTATACTTTATAGCAGGGATGCCGAGAGAAATTTTTAGGATGGTGACAAGTCTGTGGTACGGACCCCACTTAAAAAGTGCATCGTTTTTGTTTAATAAAAAAAGTCATATAAAACATTAAACATTTATTTAAAAAAAGTGTTCAATAAATTCAAAATTCGATACATTATATACCATGCAAAATACGATTAAAAATACGAACATAATTAAAAATATAATTTTAATATTTAAAAAATCAAATTAATAAGAATACTTACTTTTATTTTTTAGTGCATGGCCTACACTATACACTTTACAAACAATCACAAAACCTTCGTCTATCATAATACTAACAAGAACGAAGCGTTCTTGGAGGGAACATTACTGTGAATGCAATTACTTGCTAGCCCTAGCGCAGCTGACTGCAACAACCTTGCACGAAAGCCTATTGATGTCATTACCCGCTATAACTACAGCGATCTGAGCCGAGAGAATCAGTGTCTTCCGGACACTCACGGCGAGCTAAAGAGCGTAGACGCGTGTCTAAAACGAAGCAGAGTATCATTCTTGATATGCCATTATCCTTTATCACTGTTGAATTATTACGAGAATTAAAACCATGCATTATAAACACAGTTATGTGACACGTCGGGACCCAACGTTCGGGCCATTTTCTATGCAGGGCCCCTGACAAAACTCTCAGATGTCACACTCTCTCTGCTGCCATGCTTTATAGCATTCATTTCTCATCTCAACCATTCTTATCAGAATTTGTAGAGTAATAATCTTAGAAGCTTGATTTTCTGCAATTTAATATGAAAACAGTGAAGTAATCTTCTTTGGGAACATTAACCTTTATAACTCAAACTGGCTTTCTTTCTCTAATTCTACACACTAAAATGCATTTCTTCCAAAGTAGTTTGTTGTCAGCACTGATCTAACTGTAATTATTCATCTCTCCAATATGCTATTCACGTCAGAGATATTTCAGAGAAACGAAATGTCGACCAAGTTATGATCTGAGTTACCATGACTTATGTGATTTCTATTGCTCCCCTGATCCAATACAATAACTGAAATAATAATTGCGAGAATGAATGGCTTCATTACGGCCTTGGTTGTTCTAAGTGTGCGAAGAGGTACAAGATAAAATGTGCAGAATTCTTAAGTGTCTCCAATCAACTTACAAAGCAAAATGCAGAAAAAAAAGCGTAATAGATTCATCACTAAGACTATGAAACAAATTCTGCTGTTTCATTCTCAGAATTAACACCTTTACAATGTTGAATTTTATAGGAGTCATAGTTGCCCAGCACCTTAAGCCAAGATTATGAAAGTAAAACAATGTTTGGCACATTCCAAAAAAAGAAGATAGAAATGAATCAGCAAAATCATTCCCCATTATACTAAGAACAATCTGCATGCTTCCAATAATTTTTCAAGAAGGACATCCGAAGAATCCTGAACAGTTGGGTACCAACAAGTCTTCTAGTTCAGATTATCTCTCAACAACTGCACTCCAGAATTATTACTTATCCTATACTAAATTTGATGATTAATATTACAAAAGTCTGTAATTAAATTGCTGTCCTGCTTCTCAAAAACAATGAAGGTTTTCAATAGCCAACATCTTGATATTGAAAATATGCATCAAAAGGCATAGAAAGATTTTTCCAAATCTCATATATGGTTGGTGTTGTGTCGGAAATAACTGGCCCACTATCCGGCAGCCATTTGTTTCAGACCCAACATGAGAAAATAGTGACGTAAGATAAAGACATGCTTTTATACTCTCAAGAGCAGGGGTAAAGAAGTAATAAATAAATTGTAATCAAAATGTATATCAACTTAATTAATAATATTGTTGTAAAGCAGTCCAAATACTGTTTTAGAATCATGTCCAATATAGGGAAAATTAGTTTAAACAATTCAGAATTATGTTAAACAATCAACGGAAAGTCCGATCACTCCGTAATAGTCCACTGTGACACAGCAGAAAACCCGCATAGTCATCCAATAACTCCTGCCGTAACAATTCCGCCAAGACAGGCGTCCAGTAAAGGATATGACATCATCTGTACCTAACGAATCAGAGATAGCTAAATGAATGATGAAGACACAGAGAGAGAGAGAGAGAGAGAGAGGGTGCTCGCGGATGAGATATAAGGAGAAAGGCTTCAAAAAGCAATAAGAAACAAATCCGATAAAAACAACAGAAAAATAACCAATATGTGCTGGAAAGATAAAGCTTTGCATGGCCAATTTCTTCGAGAGACACTGAAAAAAAAATTGACATCACTAAGACATGTAATTGTATTTTAAGACATGCAATTTTTTAATATATAAATCAATTTATATATTAAAAAATTGCTTTATTAAAAAAAATTTCACCCTCACCACGAACATATAACAATAATAAAAGTTTTGTATCTCACAGAAATAACGTGCGTATGCATACAGTTTATCGGGACACTGCTCAAACGAACAGATTCAGATTCACTTGTTAAGTGCAATGAAAACGCAAACGAATATCGCTGAGTCCGATATTCGCTTCCCGTTCGGCCAGTTGCAATTGGCCGAACGGGATAATTCTGACACTGCGTTAGATCGTAGTGCATTTATTTTGCGTAACGTTAATTGAAAAAATATAATTCTTTTCATATTTTCAACAGTGACACTTGTCATAATTCAGCCGTGTATCTATAACGAATAAATAATTATATGTTATTTTCACAAAATAAAATAAGATTTACAAAAAATAGTTCACCCCAAACACGCACCAATAATAAAGGTTTCATATCTCAGAAATTACGCGCGCATGCATACAATTTATCTATAAGCGACACTGCTCAACGAGCAGTGTCGGATACACTTGTTACCTTCAATGACAAGCGCAAACGAATATCGGCAAGTCGAGCGGCAATTTTCCGAACGTGATAATTCCGACACTGTTACATCGCAGTGCATTTGTTTCGTAATCAAAAGCTTTAATAGAACAATTCCAATTATTAACTATTCAATCACTGTCGAATCATAAGCTGTAACCTTTAACATGTTATATTGTTTAAATAATGTTCTAAGCATTGTCATTATTTATATACACGAACAAAATTTAATTTTTTCAGTTTTTCCTTGAGGGTGTCGCAGAGTTTAAGTGCAAGCTGCCAATGATCAAATAATAACAGCAGATTCAGATTATGCGATCAGAAAGATGAGACTGTAGAACATCTGATCAGTGCCTGTAGAATATGGAAAACAATATGGATTATCGACATCGCATTACCCAGTGATAACAACCTTAACTACAAAGAACTGGAAACAATCACTAATATCAAGATCTGGCAAATCGAAGTTGACAGGCTGTGGCTTAAACTCACCAAATTTATTGCAAAAGTTATAGGTGCACTTAACAACTTCAAAGAAGCACTCCAATTATTTACAGCAATTAAACATCAACGAAGTGACCCCGTATGACCTACGATAAACAGCATTACTTGGAACAGTCCATATTTTACGACGTTACCTAACAGAGTATGCTTAGATTCTTGGGTAGAATCTGAACTGCTCTGTATCACCAGTCAAATGGCTGTTTGAATGATATCTTCTTTTGACTGTGTATCAATTGTGGGACTAAAGTAATAATAAACACATTGCAGTACTAGATGTCACAATTGCTGATGTGGAAGCGTAATCGGATGAAGGAAAAGTGTATACAACATTGGAGAACCATGGATTAATTAATAGTTTTCAAAGATTGTCTGAACAACTTGATTCCCAACATAAAATTCACCCTTGAACTGGAAGATCACAACAAATGACCGTTCCTTGCAGAAATAAACGGAGAACAAAAAAGTTATCCTTTTCAATACACTTGAATCCTACCACAACTTAAAGAGTATTATATGCCTCTCCCCACCATCATTAATTACAAAAGATGGCCATGATTAAACATTGCATGAAGATCATATAAGATGTAGAGTATACGTCAATTAATAGAGATGAACAAGTGCGCTACCTGCGGCATAACTATACCGTGAATTATTAAGAACCCAAGACAATCAACCAAATTCTTTATAAAACTCCTGTGTACTTAGCATTTTAAGACTACCTTACATGAATGATGTTAGAGACAAAGTGATTACGTTGTCCATTGCAGCGTTTCTCAATTTTTTTGCCCTTGCGGAACCCTTTAAATAATATCCATGTTGTAGGGAACCCCTGCACAATAATTATTATATATCATTGTTAGTATCTTTCCTTGCATTTATTAATTTTAAGATCATGAGGAAAACAAATAACAACTGGTATAATAACTTTATCGTTTATTTGTAATTTTCAAAATAATAAGATAAATCAAAGTAAAATGTCATATAAACAAACATACGTGCCAGAGAATAGTTATCTTTGATAAAATATGAATACTAAAGTTTAATTTTCTAATGTGAAACCCGAGCTTGTCTTTTGGAACACAAATACTTAATTCAGGGTCGGATTTTCGAAAAACAAACACGGATTTCATCTTCAACAGAAAGGAGACGATTTCTGTCTTTGCTCTTAATACTTGTCAAACAAGTAAAAGCTTGTGCACACATGTAAGGCGTTGAAAACTGCAGCAATATATTTATTGCTTTCCTATGGATAGTAGGATATTCATCTTTAAGAGAAATCCACAATCGTTAAGGGATAGGTCAATAAATCTCAATTTGAATGTGCGATCAGATTTCAGCGCACAAAGTTCTTCCTCTTCTCTTAAAGTCAAGTTCTCAGGATGAGCAGAAGATTCCGAGTATGGACTTTCTCCCAATCATACGTTTGCGTTGGAAGGGAGGGAAAATAATGTTCGATTTTTATAATCAGTTCTCCCAGTTGTGTTACAATAAGACTTGAAATTTGATGATATCCTTCTTTACTTTTAACCCCCGCTAGTAATTGAAACATATCAAGATCCCCTTTTGCAAAATGATTTTTCCAAAGATTCAGCCTTCTTTTAAATACAAGAAGCTTGTCACCTGAAGTTAATATACTTTGTCCACTGCCCTGCAGTGACTTGTTCAGTATATTAACATAATTAAAAATGTCTCCTAAATAGGCAAGCATCTGCACCCACTTTTGATGTTAAAAACACTTGGCAAAATCTTGTTGAAAATAACTTTGCAATTCATCTTTTAGCTTAAACACCCTAATTAGAACGATTCCTTTACTTAGCCACCGATTTATATGCTATTAGTCCAGGTTTTCACACATATTTTTAAACATTCTGGAGTGAACTACCTTTGTTTAATGAAGTTAACCATTTTTGTGGCATCGTCAAAGACGTTTTTCAGTTCATCTCGAAGAGATTTTGACATCAACACTTCTCTGTGAATACAAAAGTGTGTTGAGCCAACACCAGCATTGTCTTCTTTTATATGAGAAACAAAACCTCTTGTGGAGCCAACCATGGAGGGAGCGCCATCAGTACAGATGCCAATACTGTTCTTTCAAGAAAGACTTTCTGTTTTCAGATATGAGGATAAAATATTGAATATATCTATTCTTCTGCTTGTCTTAGTTAATTCTTCACAACAGAGAATGGTTTCTTGAATTTCACCCTCATTAACAAATATTACAAAAGCTACAATGCAAAATTTATTGGTAAGATCCTTGATGACTCGTCAACTTGGATGGAAAAACTGCTATTTTTCAATTTATCACACAAAACTTCCTCGACGTCATTTGACATATCATGTCAAATGACGTCAAATGATACGTAGACTTATCGCACTGTTTGAAAGTGGAATGTTTTCAATTTCTCGTACTGCATCTTGTCCCAGCATTTTACCCACTATAAGTTTACATGCTGGCATTAGATTCTCACCAACTGTATGACCTTTCCTTTTCCAATAATTTCTGCTACCAAATAACCTGCTTCCTGAGCCTTTTCACTGACATGAGTTTATTCATAAAAACTGCACTCTGTCGCTTTCGAGATTGCAATAGTGTTTTAAAATAATCAGCACTTTTATTTTCCATATTATTGTGATTTTTCGTGAAATGTCTTTTCAGTTTTGCTGGGGCCATTACTGTATTTGAAAGTTGTTTGCCACTGATGACACAGTGGAAGAGGACAATCTGGTTCATCAGTCAATGTAAAGCCCATTGATAAGTAATTTTCATTGTAAAGATGAACCTTTTTTGTATTCGTTTTTGTATTTGTGTTTTGAAATTCGGTATGAGATTCTAATTCTTCGTCACTAGCCTCTTGAGAATAGTCTGGATTTTTTCTCTTCAAAAATTTCCACCTTTTAACGGTTAGAAATTACTATAAAATAAAAAATGTAAAAAAGATGATAAATCCAAATTAGACTAATAAAACTGAAAAGGAAAACAAAAGAATACATGGGGAAACGGGGAGAGAGAGAGAGAGAGAGAGAGAGAGAGAGAAAGGAACAACTCTAGTATACGGTGACCGTTGTTTACATCGCGCAAAGCACTTATGTAATTAATGTAATTAATAATATTATTTAAATATAATTATTATTTATTTGAGTCTAACTTTCATAAATACATAACACCTAAATGCAAAATTTGTAACGATATAACTAATAAATTGATGAAATAACAAAAATCGATTGCTCACACTATTGACTACAACCTGAAATAAAGGAATAGCCTTCCCGAAAATGACGATCAACGTAAAGTGGAGTTTAGCCGAGAAAACATACAAATTTTCATCTTAATGAGTGAATACGTACGTACACGCTAGAAAACACATCGGATCGATAAGAGACCAACTGCGCTTCTCGTTTCTTGATTGCACTGACTCATAAGCGACACCAGCTCGCGCTAGAACTAGCTCCAGTTGCCGTATGATAAGTGTATCGTGGACAGCATTGCCTCGCATCCTAGTGGGAGTTAACACAACTAACGCTAACGCGAATTTATTCCTACCCGAGAACGTTTATTATTTTCTTCCACCGTTTAAGTACAATTATTTGCCACCGCTATTCATTATCATTTCTCGCGGAACCCCAGTTGAGAAACGCTGGACCAGTGAGTACCCCCATCAAAGTGCCTTTCTTATCATTGCATAAAATCTTCGGATTCTTGCACCTTCAAATCCACCGCATCATTCCGTGAAAACGCCAGGCGTTGGTGATATTCATTGCACTGGCGTTGATTGCTATGCAGGCGACATAGGAAGTTAGGGGGAGATCCGTAAGAGATGTTGGAAAAAGAAGATAGCATAAATCACGTCTTGTATTCCGTACAACTACCACAGGACATCAATAGTTGGGCAACAAACCCAAATGCCTTCTCATAATTGTTTCACCAGGAAGAGTTCAATATTTTGCCACATCGTATCAAACAATCGGTTAGGAAATGAGCGATGCGATAAATGCATATTGATCAGTATTATGACGTCATATTCTGCTCACGCAATCGGGAAAGCTTGCAGGGTTAATAATCGTCACAAACACTCAACAATCACACAACCTATATAACAGAAAGAAGGCAATTTTCTCATTTGCGTGTTCTCGTTGATGGTAATATCCACCTCACCGAGGATTGCATACATCGTTCGTAATTTCGATATTTTAATTTAAAAAGAGATATCCTAATTAACCGTTAAATGTAAGCAAACGCCTCGCGCAGAATAGGATATCGGCAGATATGAGTCTGCTGGATTTACTCTTTCCGAATGCTTCTGCTGAGCTTTGGAGGAAGAAAATCAGCGCGGAGAATGTGTGGAAGTGAAGGCTGCGTTGAAAGCCTCGATTACTGTTAGAGCGCGATCCTCTGGACCTCTCGAGTGTAGTGTGTTGCTAGGGCATTGATCAGGGAAACGACTCTGAGATATTAGCATGTTGGAGGCTGGTGAAGGATAACCCGGCTGGGGAAGAACGGGGATGGGCTTAGGGAAGGTGCCGGGCGGCTCGACGGTAATCAGGAAACGAGTTATTTCGTTTCCTGAGACACTTCTAGAAAGAGGATTGGGAGGGAGGGCCAATAAAAGAGAATCTTATATATGGGATTTGCGTATTGAACTTATACAAGTACAGAAATGACTCATCGTCTCAGTGACTTCTTTACCGAAAGATTCCACTTTTTTTTGTTTTGTTTTGACGGTTTCTTAATGTTTTAGTAAATGTTCTTCCGTGTATCGTAATTTTCGCCTGACCGTTCTTTTATTGCCTTCGAAACATCCCTGTTTCTCAAATTTTACTGTTCTTGCGAAGTATTTTATTTCTACCTGCTTGAAAATTATTTGCGATAACAAAACTTCTGCTACATTTTCTCGTAAATAGATGAATTATATGTGATGGAATTGGCTTGTGTTCTTTTTGCTAGTCCATCTGATAATGGCTCCGATGGATTACGATAAGCACATAGAGGAAAACGTTTTATAATTTGTTTTCGATCAAAGTTTATTATTTATACATAATATTCATAACACATTGTATGATCACAATTGTGCATAGCAGATGCTTGCATGTACATGATATTTAAAAATAAAAAGAATTGTTTACAGCATATCTTGTATAACAATGATTATACAGATTTATTCTACATGTTTACAGTATGTAGGGATGTAAAGGGTTGTTGTGGATCGTGTTAAGCGATATGCGTCTCGGTTTTTACGATATGTGATATTGAAATAATTTTAATACATTTTGATACATTTAAATACATTTTGTACATTTTCTTGTTAATGCAGCGGTATGTGGGACAGTGTATCGATAGTGGTGCGAGGCGCATGATTCTAGGATTGTGTATTATTAACATCTGTGTTTTGGTGCCGTTGATTACAATTGTGTTTTGGTAGAAGTATGTTGTGATTTCATTTAGGTCTTGTTGTGCTTTGGAGAGAGTTGTGTTGATGTCTGTGTGGACTGTTAGTAGGGTGGTATCATCTGCATACTGAAATATTTGACTTCGTATGGCTAGGTTATGAAATCGTTAATGTATATGTTGAATAGAGTAGGTGATAATATGGCACCATGAGGTACACCGTGGTTTACTTGTATACTCCGACTGTGACATGTACCTATTTTTGTTATTTATGTTCTGTTTGAGAGATAGTTCCTGAACCAGATATGCAGTGATATTCTTATACCGATTGAGTATAGTTTGGTGAGAAGTATGTCATGTTCAAGTATATCAAATGCTTTCGTTAAGTCAAGCAGTGTAAGACGGCGTATTTGTTTTTGTCGAGAGCTTTGTTTATTGTGTCGGCGATGTCTTCTAATAAAGTGATGTGCTTTTTGTTTTCTGAAAGCCGTATTGGTTTTGTGAGATGAAGTACTTCTGTAAATAGTTGTGTAGTCTGGTGTGTGTTATTTTTTCTAGAATGTTTGAAATGACTGGTAGGGTAGCTATTGGTCTGTAGTTCGGAGTATCGTTTCTTTTGCCGTGTTTGTATATTGGCGTAATTACTGCAGTTTTTAGTTGTGGAATAATACCTGTGTCGCATATTATGTTCACGAGTCTCAAAACTATTGGATTTATTTGTTCAAAGTGTGTTAAAAGGTCTCTGTGATACACTCTGTGTACCTACACACACACACACACACACACACACACACACACACACACACACACACACACACACACACACACACACACACACACACTGAAGAGAAAGAAAGAGGGATAGACATAGGGGCAAAGCACAGAATGTCTATAGGTGGCTTGCAAATGTCTGTGAAGGTAGCAAGTTAAATCTAGGAAATAAATAAAAGAACCTGAGATAAATATCATTAGAAACTGTTATGTTATTGTGTGCATATACTCCGCTAGTAGAATTTTCGGTTTCAAATGTCTGCACGGTAAAAGGTACTACGCGTGAGCGTGAATTAGGATAGGACTTGCAATAAGCGCTAATTGCAGGTTGTGCAGTTTAAGAAGTGTAAACTTTAACATTCCAATAAACCAGTTTATTGTAACACGTTGCTTGTTTAAATTGTGGTTGATAAACGAGTACGGTTAGTAAACGGGAGTATATGACCAGTGTCCCTTTTGTGTGGATAAGAATTTGATTCTAATAAGTTAATTATAAATCTATTAGCCTTACCTTATTGCAGTAATAAATCTGACCAATCCCTTTAATGTTAAGAAAATTTAATATTTTAACCATTTTGATGATTAATGGGCGTTTCATCAAATTAAGAGAAAAAACGGTTTTATGACAACATAAGCAAAATTAATGAGAAGCATTTTTAAATCGCAAGAAAAGAAATCAAATTCTTTTCTCGTTACCTTATATACTTCGCCAAATGTAGCACTCTTACGGTAAGTTGATATTCGATTGGGGCTTTAAATACAATTATGCTATTTAAGCATTAATAAGAAAATATATAGCAGTGAAGATTTGCTTTCGAAAAACAAATGGTGTAATAAGAGAGAAATTTTAAATTCAGAAATGAAACTTGTATTTGATTTCATTAAGAACTTTATGTGAATTCCACCCACACAACAGTTTGTAAACGTATCGCAGATTTAGAAGCATGGAGTGTTAAAAGAAGGCAAAGTGGATCCAACATCAGATCCCGAGCTGCACTACAGGCAAGTCGGCGATGCCGATGATTATATTCTAGTAGTTGTGATGTTAACTTACGAAACGTTCATAGTCTCTACAAACATTCGGCTTTGAAATAATGCTGGATCTAATTTCCACTTTACCGATTCAATTTTACATCACCGAAGTGAATCTGTTTGGCTCTTTGTTTTAGTAATAGACAATTCGGCTGATTCCAGAGGTAGTCCAACACCAGGGCAACTCGTTGAAAAGGTGGAGGAAGCTACATGCACGCAATTCCTGTTATTCCTGAATCCGTTCATCAAGAATTGCGGCCCTTCCTGAGTAGTTCTCTGCTATCAGATCGACTGTCTCAGTATCGCAGTGCTTGTAAAAAAAATAAGGGTTCAAGTAACCCTTATTTTACTTCATAATGACCTCAAAGTACAATAGTAGTGATGCTGGTAATTCGGATATGCCATTTCTCGGCTTTATAAAATATAAATAAATCATAAAAAAAAATGTGCTAAGATTCCATTCACGTTCAGATAACTTTATTACAGTATGTTGTTACAATTATTTTATTTTATTATTAGATATTGTTGTTAATCTCTTACTGAGCCTAATTTATAAATTAAATTTTATTAGAGGTATGTATGTATAGGAAAAAACATAGTATATATAGGGTTCGGTACTATCCGCGGATAAGGGGGGGGGGGACTATTGTAATTAGATACTGGCACACCTCTAAAATATTCAGTTTTAAACCCGATGTATTCCATTGGCTAATTTGAATTTTATTATTCCAATCAGTCTCATCTCAAATCTGGGTAAGGTTGCAGAGAAGGTCATCCTCTCACGACTTCAAACCTCAATAAATGACCTAAACATCCTTCCAAAAGAACAGTTTGGTTTTAGGCAACACCATAGTACTACCCAGCAAATCCACAGAATTGTTGAATACATCACAACCAGCTACAACTGGCGCCAGTGCACAGGCGCTGTTTTCCTAGACTTATCCAAAGCATTTGACAAAATCTGGCATTTTGGACTCCTGCACAAGCTTATCTCAGCCGGCATCTCACCTAAAATGGTTCATTTAATCCACTCATATCTTCAAAATAGATCAATGCAAGTAAAAATCAACGGTTCTACATCCTCCCAGCGCCACATCTTTGCTGGAGTGCCGCAGGGATCTCTGCTGGCTCCATTGCTGTTCTCTGTATACATGTCAGACATCCCACACAATCCGATGACTTCCATTTTGGCCCTATATGCAGACGATACGGCAATACTAACCAGATCTCTCAGACCCCTTTTCATTACCAGAAAGCTTCAAGAAAACATTCTAAAGCTGGAGGGTTGGTTCTCTAAATGGAGATTGGAAGTCAACCCCCAGAAAAGCTCTGCCGTTCTTTTCTCAAAAAGGCCAATGTCTCCTGTAGGAGATTTGTTACTATTCAATATTAAAATTCCCTGGCAGTCAGAAACAAATTACCTGGGTGTAATTCTCGACAAAAAGCTATCTTTCAATCAACACACCAAGTCTGCATGCACAAAGGCATCTAAAGTCATAGCACAGATCTATCCGCTAATTAATAGAAATAGCAAGCTCAGCAACAGAATCAAATTGCAGCTATACCAGTTGACGATTCGTCCTATAATCACCTATGCCTCTCCGGCCTGGAGCCACACCTCTAATGCTAACATCATCAAAATACAGCGAGTGCAGAACAAGTGCCTGAGAATGATTTTGAATGCTCCGTGGTATGTTAGAAACATTCAACTCCACAGAGACACAAATATTCCCTATATCTTCTCTTTTCTACGATCCTTAGCCACCAAGTTTTTCCTAAAGACGTCCACACATCCCAACGATTTGGTTCAACAAGCTACAGCATACGATCCAACGGACATATTCAAATACAGAAGACCAAAAGCTATATTGGCCTCCTTTAGTGATGCATAATCTCCATGCCCAATCAGGGCGAGCATTCTGCTCATAAATTTTACCTTCACTGCAACCACAACAGATAGCGGGGAATATGAAAAGCATCTTGCTTCACCCCTAAAGACATAAATGTCAATTGTCAATTGTCAATTTTATTATAAAGAGTGAGTCAAGATGGCGTCTCGCGTGTTAGTGTTTCGTGTTGTGTATTTTTGATGGTGAATTGTATGATATATATAGAGGTAGGCGTTCTTCATTTTCTGAAATTTCATATGCCATTGATTTGTACATTTAGTTAATCGTTCGATATTGCTGGCAATCCTTTCCATCTGCAATATCCTCTACAAAATTTCTGCTGGCAGGTCTCAAGACCTGCGGGATTTCTAATTGCGATCATAAGCAATTTTCCAATCACTACCTACTAGATATAACAACAAATAAACCAGACATGGATAATATTACTGATCTGCTAGAGCATCTAAACAAAGAACAAGCATTAAAATTGTTTAAATTACTGCTTAAAAAATTTGACACTGAATGGCCAGGTTTCCTAAACCTGTACACACAACCGTAAGAATCCGATGATATGGACGGCGAAGTGGAAGAGATCAATGACACATCCATCTCCCTGCCCGAGAGCCCCAGTCAGACGGTCTTCACAGGAGAACAGACGGGCAAGAGACGGCGAATCGAGGAAGATCATGTGGAAAACGAAACTACCTCACAAACAGTCCCGGAAAAAAGGGAAAAGGTCCCTCCGGTAATTCTCCGTGAAAAGGAAAAATGGACCACAGTTGCAAGAAACCTAAGAGAACATCAAATTGGATACTCCTGGGCCAAAAACACCGACGAAGGTGTAAAAATTCAACCAACAACAGTGACAGACTACAGAGGAATAACAAAAATGATGGATAACAACAAACTACAGTAACACACCTTCGCACTAAGCAGCGAAAGAAATCTGAAGGTTGTACTGCGAGGTGTCACAGAAGGCATTACCTCCGAGGAGATCGCGGCTGACCTTACCAGCAGGGCCTATCACCTATCAAAGTCAGCCGGATGTACAGATCCGATAAACAACCAATGCCATTAGTATTGGTTGAGATACAGAACACTCAAAGACAAATTTATGACATAACTGCAGTCTGTGGACTTAAAATATCAACAGAGCCACTCAGGAAAAGGGCATCAGCAGGGCAATGCCATCGTTGCCAAAAGTTTGGCCATGCCCAAAGACTCTGTAAAGCCGAGTTCAGATGCCTGAAGTGTGGTGAGAAGCATCAAACCATTACATGCACAAAAGCAAGAACCACACTAGCCAAATGTGCCAACTGTGGAGGTCCCCACCCAGCAAACTATAAAGGATGCAGCCACCATCCCAGAAATCACGGAACTACAAGACCCGTCCAACCTCCCCCTATCTGGACCACCAATCAAAGCATCTCTGCTGCACAGTCATCAAACCATCAAAACCCAAGCCATAAAAGTCAGGAAAGGGCTCAACCTTCCACCAAGACCTATGCTGAAGCAGCCCGCCCAAAGGACACAATACAAAGCAATCAAATAGGCTCCAACATCACAGCAATACTGACTTCTTCGCTAGCCACTATGCTCCAGGAATTCAGCAGAACAAACCCAACTCCATCCTCCACAAAGAGATTCCTGCAAGGAACCCATTCCATACTCACAGCACTCAACTATGAATAAAACAAAAGTAAAACCTAACTCGCTTATAATTGCAGCCTGGAATGCCAATGGCCTCACCAGCAAAACATTAGAACTACAGGAATTCTCACAAAGACACAATCCGGACATAATACTGATCAACGAGACCCACCTAAGACCTGCCAACAACCCAAAAGTGAGAGGATACACAATATACCGAACGGATAGACTCAGCTCCAGAGGGGGAGGCACTGCCATCTACATCAAACCATACCTCCACCACAATGCCATGTCCAACCCACAGACTACAAACCTGGAAACCACAGGAATACAAGTCCACACAAACAATGCTGGAAGCCTCAAGATATTTGCTGCCTACAACTCACCAAGCCATCCTCTACTGACAACAGACCTGGATGCAGTCCTTGGCACCACAGACCCCACCATCATAGTAGGTGACTTGAACGCCAAACACACAGCATGGTTCAGCACCACCAACAACAGAAGTGGTCGCATACTACACAACTATTCAACACTTAACTCAGTTGTGATAGCAGGACCCACTGAGCACACTCATTACAGCCCGCATGGCAGATCAGATGTACTTGACATAGCTATCCTTAGAAACATCAGTTATCAATATAAACTAGAGACGCTCAATGAACTATCATCCGACCACAACCCAATACTGATCAAACTTGGCACACAAGATCAACTAGCCCACCAGCACACCTTCATATCGTGGGATAGGCTAGCTAAAATCCTACCAGAATACATTGGTCCTGTACCAATCATCCACAAAAAAGAAGACATAGATGAAGCAATAAGCAATTTAACAAGCCAAATTAAAAAAGCACTAGAAACAGTCACCAAAACCGCAACCAACCACCCATCCGGTCGGCTCCCAGAAAACATAATGGACCTAATCAGAACAAAAAACAAAGCCAGGAAAAGATACCACAACACAAGAGCCCCACAGGACAAGAAAACTCTGAAAAAGTTGAACAACCAAGTCAGAAAAGCACTTCAACTCCACAGGAACCAGGATTGGGACAATAAATTATCATCACTCAATCCAGAAGATCACACAATATGGAAATTTCTAAAGATTCTGCGCACTAAACACAATCCCCTACCTCCCATGCAAACTGCTCAAGGAACGGCGCACACAGATAAAGAAAAAGCAGAAGCAATAGCAGAAAACCTAGAAAAACAATGCAGCCCGTCATATGATAATATAAACATCACCCACATATATAAAGTCCACCAACAGGTCAAGCGTACCTTAAATCAGTCCGAAGACAAACCAGCCAGCATCACCCCCACTACTCCAGTTGAAATAACCAACATCATAAAACATCTAAACAACAAAAAAGCTCCAGGGCCAGATGGAATTACTAACAGAATCATCAAATTACTTCCTAGAAAGGCTATTATGCACCTGGTTAACATAACCAATGCAATATTGAGGATACAACACTTCCCCTCTGCATGGAAAACAGCAGACATCATACCAATAAAAAAGCCAGGAAACAATCCGCAACTCCCGCAAAGCTACCGTCCAATAAGCCTACTCTCCAACCTGGGAAAGATTGCTGAAAAAATTATCCTTTCAAGACTACAAGAAAAATCAGACCAATTAGGAATAATCCCAAACAAACAATTCGGCTTCCGCCGTATGCACAGCACAGTGCAACAAATACACAGAATAGTGGAGCATATCACTCAAGGATACAACTGGAACCTTCACACATACAGCAGTTTTTCTGGATATTGCCAAGGCCTTTGATAAGGTATGGCATCAAGGATTACTCTATAAACTCATTCAGGCCAACATACCAACAAACCGTACCCGTCTAATAAAATCATACCTCACTGACAGATCCATGCAAATAAAAATAAATGGTACCATCTCAACTAGGCGCAAAATCCTGGCAGGAGTACCTCAGGGATCTCTTTTGGCTCCTTTACTTTTCACAATCTACGTGGCTGACATTCCACAGAACCTGAGGACTACCATCACAGCCCTATATGCAGACGACACAGCCATAATGACAAGATCTCTCCGCCCACACCTGGCCATCAGTCGTCTCCAGGATACTATCACAAAGCTAGAGAAATGGTTCTCCGACTGGAGGATACAAGTAAACCCCGTCAAAAGCTCAGCTATACTGTTCACCAGACGCAAAGCCTTCATCCAAGATGATATTGAACTTGTCGGAAAAAAGATACCATGGCAGACAGAAGCCAAATACCTTGGAGTACAGCTAGACAAAAAGCTAAATTTCAACAGCCATATCAAGCTCATAGGCACAAAGACATCCAGAACCATAGCCCAACTCTATCCCCTGATCAATCGCAACAGCAAATTTGATAAATGCAACAAGCTGTTATTATATAAGATGGTAATTCGACCAGTAATCACATATGCATCCCCGGCATGGAGTCACACATCCAAATCTAACATCCAGAAACTACAGAGGATACAAAACAAATGCCTGCGGATGATCTTAGATGCCCCATGGTTCGTCAGAAACACGCAGATCCACAGAGAAACCGGAACCCCTGACATCCGTTCTCTCCTTCATGACCATGCCGAAAAGTTCTTCAGCAAGGCACATTCTCATCCTAATCCACTAATCAGACAAGCTTCCAGTTATAGTGAACATGACTATCAAAAACACAAAAGACCCAAGGCAATCCTGCTTTCAGCAGAACAGAGCTAACTCCATATTGACAAAGTGCGAGCATAAGTCTCACAACCTCCCCCATCAAGCTTCTCCACACAGATAAAGGGGAAAATAAAAAGCATTTTATGCTTCACCCAGCAAGCCGGTAACGTTGTTGTTGTTGTTGAATTTTATTATAGTGATTTAAAAATAATAATAACATTGAAAAGAAAAGCGCGTATTGTTTTGAATAAATGAAATAACTGATGCAACAATAAATCATATAATAGTGAAGAAGCAGAAGTGATATTCAACATGCAGCAGTGATTGTTAGGGACTACAAATGGTCCCATTCGCTTAATTGCGTTCTGGTTTACAGACAAAGATGTTATTTTTTTATCATTTTTTTATAAGTTTCGGGAAGCTTTGTAAACATTATATATAACACTAATCTTGACAAGATTGAGAGTGAACATAGAATCAATCAGAGGTAGAACATTGTGTTCGACTGCGTATGTTAGCGTTGCCACATTGAGCAAGGACGTCAGAATTGGAACATCAGTCGAAATATTTTAAGTGGTTTGGTATTATTTCTTTAATTCCAAATATTAAAGAATCGTCTATTACTGAAAGAAAGAAGAGGGTCATGATTATTAATAATTGCAATGCAAACCTTCTTAGGTCTCACTGAATAAAAGGGAAGTAAGAAAAGTGAATCACAGAAGGGATATCCACGTGATAGAATAGAGGAGCAGCGGTAAGTACATAAGAAGGCTCTTCAGAAATATTTAAACTGATATTTTAAAGTTTAAACGGTATTTCTTATAAATGAAACGTTGCTGCATTTTTATTTCTGTGGGTGGGGGGGGGGGGGAACTGAAGTATTTCAAACACAATTATAGTTACATATCCCGATTCGGCGATGGCCATGCACTTTCGACCTGTGTGTCACTCAGGATTTCTCCATGCGCGCAGGTCACAAAGATGCCTCCAACGATCTCGATCTTGAGCCTCTCTCTTCCATGTTATACCCATAGATATAATGGGAGTTCATATCTTTCATCACTGGCCTGTGGACTCTAAAAGTTTTGCTGAGGGTCAGCAGATAGTGAGAGAGGAAGAGAAAAAGGTAGAGTGGATAGTAGTAGCTAATAAAGAGGCGTCAGTCGGCCTGCTTGGCCACAGACAGATGTCGGAGATCTCTCTGTGGCCAAGCAGATCTCCGACATCATCTCCCTCCATCCGTTTTTACAGCTTTCGACGGTCAGCCATATCTTCAGATGTTTGACCGACGAAAGAAGCAAAACAAATGAAAGAGAACACAAAAGTAAACTAAGGACAGTAAAGAAGAGACAGGTGAATTTCAAATTCGGAATTAAAAAGAAAGGGGGATGAGCCTAGCCCGAATGCTGCACCGCCTCGCTGTAAGCCCTCGCCGCTCAGATTCTCAGCTCCACCCCCCCCCCCTCCTGTGGGAACTAAAGACCAGTGAAACTATGCACAGAAACCCATGAGGTGGTTAGTGTTTGTTGTGGGCTGCCAAGACTTCTTAAGGCAACTTACTTCCCCGGGACATATATATGGAAGAAAGAGTTCTGAAAAAATCTACTTCTGCCTCTTCTTCTACACCCAGAACTCCCATTACTTGCTCGGGAGTGATCTCGCTTATATCCTCTATAAATATATTACCCCATTGCGCACTCACTACTTTCGGACCTTTTTTGCCCGTGAGGAGAAGCATAGGTTCCCCTATTTTTTCAATTGCTTTTTTGAATTTTTCCAATATCACTGGGCTTTCCTTTAGCAGATAACTTAAGGTTTTACCTGCATTCGCATGGGGGTGCCTTGGCAGGTGATCTCTGTTTTTTCTGGTGTAGCTGTTTTGGACTTTTTTGTTTCCTCCTCCACTGGGCTTATTGGTCTTTTTGATGTGTTGTTGGTTGTCTCCATTTGTTCTGTTTCATCTTCTTGCTCTTCTGTATTTTCGACAGTAGCTTTGTCATTGTAGTTTCCCTTTTCGTCTTTTGTAGTTTCTTTGATGACGGCTTGATTTTTGGTTCTTTCTTCTACCTCTTTGTTGATTGTTGCTGTAGTCTTAGCAGCTTTTTTTATTCAATCTTATGACTTTTTGTTGCTGTTGTGTCGTGTGCGGCCTTCAGGGTTGGAAAATCTTCCCGCTCTGTATCATTTGCCTTTTCTACTGATGATAGTGTGACTGGCGTGATGGCAGCTCCCACCCTTTCTGCATGGGCAGGTGTCCACTTTAGACAGGCTGATGTACATTGTTCTAATACATGGCCTGTTGTCAGGCAGTTTCTGCACTTGACTCCAGGGCAGTCCTCCGCTAGGTGGGTGAGCGCGCTTCACCTAAAACATTGTCTCTTTACGCCAGGGTAATTTACCATTACCCTGGCCGATCTAATAACGACAAAGTTCGGGACTTCTGACTTCATTACCATCGAGAAGGTGACCCCACCGAATTTCCAAGTGGAGATGTCAACGTCCGTGCTTATTTGCATGTCTTGAACGGTTCCCCATTTCGAGAATATTTTCTGGATAATCTCGTTCCCGTCTTCTAGGTATTCCAAAGGGAATCTGTATATTTTTAACTTTTTTAAAATGCTTCCCACGACGAATGGAAAGATGGTTTTTCCCTGGCACTCAATTCCTTGTAGTAGTTTTTCCCTTGTCGCTGTATTTTTAACTACAACTTGGTATCTGCCATCCCCCATAGGGGGTAAAACGAGAGATCTGGTCTGCTCCTACGCAGTCGATGAGAGCTTTCGCAAACGTCCTCTTGGGCACATCAAGGTCTATTTCTACGCTGAGGGTTCTTATTCTCGGTAAAACCGAAGACATGGCTATCGTGGGGGTTTCCTATACTATTCCCACCACCAAGTGTTTGTTCTTGCCGCAGTCTAGGATTTATACTGTGATAAGATCATTGGGTTAGAGTTTTGGTTTTTATGATGATTCTATGCTGAAATTATTGATCTAAGAGTGATTAAGTGACACCGAGTCAGTTTTGATTGATTGAGTTAGTGATTTACTGATATTTTGATGAAAATAGTGTATATTCGTATCTCAGGATTACGGATTATTCTCAAAGTAGTGGAACCTTATTACAAAAAAGGACTACAGGAGCGTTTCTGAGTGCAGAACTTAGAAAAACTTACTAAGGTAAGTAGCAACCAATTCTCTATTTAGCTTAGCAATAAAAAGACCATGGAAAAGCTCCTAACGTTTGAAGAAGTTTACAGAGAGTTCCTAAGATTAGGAAAACTCCTAAACGATAACTGACCAGGGAAGGTAAAATTGTACGACACATCCCCCCCCCCCCTGCAGCAGTCACAGACGACAAAACAACGAAGATGACACACACCCTCAACAAGACTTAGCATTCTTGTCGCAATCAGAAGAACAAGCAACACATAGCAACGCCTATCAAACAGCAGAATCGCACACAGACTTCCAGAAAGTACAAAAGAAAAGAAAAATATCTAACACGACGGAAATACCCAAAACAAGAGAAACAGAAACAGACAAAGGAACATGGGAAAGATACCCCCAGTCGTCCTAAGGGCCAAGGAACACTGGACATCGATCGCCACCGCTCTGAAAACAACAGGAAACACCTTTACAAAGGCAACAAACACGGACGAAGGAATACGCATCCAACCTAAGACATCAACAGACTACAGAAACATAACGAAGTTCTTGGATAACAGCAACCTATCATACCACACATTCCAACTCAACAGCGATAAACATCTGAAAGTAGTACTAAGACGAATCACAGAAACAATATCAACAGAAGAAGTCATCACAGACCTACATAACAAAGGATTTAACCCCATTAAAGTAAGCCGAATGCACACAGCTGACAAGACTCCCTATCCCTTGATGCTAGTCGAAATCTCAAAAGACCAGAAAGATATATACGACCTCCAAACCATCTGCGACTTAATTATAAAAGTAGAATCGCTGAGACGCAAATCCACAACAACACAATGTCACAGATGTTAGAAGTTCGGTCATGCACAGCGATGCTGCAAAGCAGAATTCCGATGCGTGAAATGCGGAGAAAAACACGCCATACTAGAATGCAAGAAACCACGCACCCAGCCAGCGAAATGTGTTAACTGCGGGGTCCCACAGCCCGCCAACTACAGAGGGTGTACAGCACATTCTCAAAACCAGAAGATACAACCGCAAAGCAGCAAGCCCATACAAGAAAGCACACCCACCCAACAAATCACAGCCTCCACAACAAACGAAAGATCATATGCAGAAGTTGCTAGACCAACCCAACAACAAGACTCCAAACACAAAACATACCACCAACAGCAAACCAGCAAGACCAATGTTCTCAACATAACAAGCTGTATAG
Source organism: Typopeltis vanoorti (assembly GCF_054136105.1). Taxonomy (NCBI): domain Eukaryota; kingdom Metazoa; phylum Arthropoda; class Arachnida; order Uropygi; family Thelyphonidae; genus Typopeltis; species Typopeltis vanoorti. Next base: position 151,549,058 of record NC_143555.1, read on the forward strand.
GAGAGATGCTTGCAGAACTCCAACAAACTGAACCAACGCAAGAGGCCAAGGACATCATTCTAAAGCAAACACAGATTTTATTCTCTGCAATCCTTAATGGATAAAAGCCAAATAAAACCCAACTCTCTACATATCATCAGCTGGAATGCTAACGGACTACCCAACAAAGCAATAGAACTACAGGAATTCGCGGCAAAAACACATTTGCGTCCATCTCACAAGACAAGAATCAACAACTACACCATGTACTGCACAGATGGAACCTATGAAAGAGGAGGAGGAACTGATATCTTCATTAAAAGAAGTATAAAACACAACGCAATCTCCACATCTCAAACAGAACACATGGAAACAACAGGAATTGAAATACATATGGAGAACACAAGCAGTATCATGGCATTTGCAACCTACAACCCCACCCCCCAGATAATAAACTCCTAGAATCAGATTTGGATCAAATATTAAATGCAGGTAAATCAGGTAAAGCAGGTAAAGATTTTAATGCCAAACATTCAGCCTGGAATAGCAGAAATTCAAATATCAACGGAAGAATACTCAACTCTTACACTACTTCACGAAACATAGCAATAATAGGACCCACAGAACCAACACACTACGGAGCAACCGGACGTCCTGATGTGCTTGATATAGCTATATTAAAAAATATAGCTCACAGCTATCATATACATGCAGTCAACGAATTAAGTTCTGATCACAACCCCATCATATTGCAACTAGGCACCACACAAGATTTAACGGAAAATACCTCCACCTTTATAAACTAGAAACAACTTCCCTCAGCCTTCCAGGAAATTCTGGGCATAGTACCACATCTAATATCCACTGAAGACATAGAAAAGGCAGTAAAAACCTTTGAAAAGCAAGTACTAACAGCAGTATCATAGATAACACATACAACCAAATGTGCACCACCAAATAACCTCCCAGAGGACATAAAATGTCTCATCCGAGAGAAAAGCAGATTAAGAAGAAAATATCACAGAACACTGGATCCCGCAGATTAGCAGGCAGTTAACAGATTTACAAACCAGGATTGGTATGCCCTAAAGGATCACCGTAACGAACTCTGGAATAACAAAATGCACCAATTAAACACAGAGGATCAATCGCTGTGGAGAATGATGAGATCACTTCGTTCAAAACCTAGCATGCTTCCCTCAATCCAAGGAGAATAAAGAGTCGTCTACAGTGACGAGGAAAAGGTAGAATCACTTGCAGGCAGCTTAGAAAGACAATGCAGTTCCAGTTATGCCAATGTAGATTTAAGCTTCATAAGAAAAATCCACACCCAACTGCATAAAATACTCAAAACGCTTCACTCCAATCCAACAACCAATCCGTGTCACCAACAGAAATATATGACATCATAAGAAAACTAAAGAACAAAAAGGCTCCGGGTCCAGATGGTATAAGGAACAAAGTACTCAAGCTACTCCCACGTAAAGGGGTTATACATCTAGTAGCCATCACCAATGCCATCTTTCGGCTAAATTATTTCCCAGAGCGATGGAAGCTTGCAGATGTCTTCCTAATTCCAAAACCTGGCGAAAATGCACAATTCCCACAGAACTATCGGCCTATCAGCCTTCTATCTTGTGTAGGCAAGATAGCCGAACGCGCTATACTAACACGAATTCAAGAAGCAACAGATAACAACAAAGTCATACAAGACGAGCAATTCGGATTCAGAAAACAGCATTCTACGACCCTCCAAATTTACAGAATCATTGAATACATCACCCAAGGGTATGAATGGTACCAACATTCTGGCGCAGTCTTCTTGGACATAACACAACCATTTGATAGAATTTGGCATTATTGTCTAATTTTCAAGCTACACCAAGTAGGAACCCCAATACCACTAGTTCTACTCATAAAATCTTATCTCAGTAACAGAAAATTTAAAATAAAACTGAATGGAATCAGATCCACAGAAAGGAAAGTCATGGCAGGAGTCCCACAAGGCTCTCTGCTATCTCCCCTACTCTTCTCCATATACATGGCAGATCTCCCCAAGTTGTCCCCGTCCATCACCGCTCTTTATGCCGACGACACAATTATCATAGCCAGATCCCTCCGTCTACATCTGGCCACAAACAAGCTACAGAGAGCACTCAACGAATTAGAGAATTGGTACACCAAATGGCGCATTGCCATCAATCCAGGAAAAAGCTCAGCAGTACTTTTTACCAGATGTAAAGCAGAACCGAACACAAGCATACAGATGTTTGGAAAAATCATCCCTTGGCACAACTCTACCAAATATCAAGGAGTTTATCTTGATAAACGCCTAAACTTCAAGACACACATAAATACTTTCTCCACTAAAGCAAGTCAAACAATAGCACAACTATATCCACTCTTGAATAGGAAGAGTTTCTAAAACATAAGTAACAAAATTCTCCTCTGTAAATCTGTAATAAGACCACAACTCACTTACGCATCACCAACCTGGGGACACATAGCTAAAAGCAACATCAACAGATTACAGACGATCCAGAACAAATGCCTGAGAATGCTTTTAATGCCCCTTGGTTCATGAGAAACCTCCAGTTACACCAGGAAGCCAACCTTCCAGATATCAAGACCTATATGACAGGCATTGCAGAAAAATTCTTCACAGACACAGATAATCGCCCAAATCAGCTACTTCAACAGGCAGCAGACTACAAACCCTCAGATAATTTCAAACATAAAAAATCAAACTCCTCCATCGCAAGATAAAGTTAATATAGCTTACAATGCTCACAATGAGCGGGTAAATTACCCACAATAATCTCATCACCCACAATCTAAAATCCAGATGAAGGGATAAAGAGCCAAGGTCCATCTCCCAAAGAAGTTCCCAGTTCCCCAGGTTTGTACTGCATCTGGATGATTGCTTGATTATCTGGAGCCTCGATGAGACCCGTGTTTGATAACTGAAAAAGGAACAGATACTACAATTTGCTCTTTGTCTAAGCACAGATACTACACTTTGATCTTAGCCAAAAGGCTGAGAAGCGATCTAGCGATCTAGATTTCACTAGTGAATCTTCCCATCATGTAGGTGATCTTCCTGATTTTCTTTTTATTCTTGGTTGCCAGTTGATAATTCTATATGTCCATCTGTTATTCCCGAGTCTAGCTATGTGACCTGCCCATCTCATCTTCTTTCATATACTGCAGTTACATCTTTTATGCCTGATCTTTTTCTTAGTTCCGTGTTTGTTGATGTCCATTTTGCTGATGTTACAAATCCTGCGTTCTATTGCGCGCTGAGTTATTCTGAGAGTTCCTTCTTCTTTTCTTGTCGGGTTCCATGTTTCTGATCCATATGTGAGTGATGGAAGAATGTCACTATTAAATAGTTTTGCCTTCGGAGAGATGTCAAGATTTGGATCAGTAAGTGTTTCTTTTAGTCTGTTGAATGTTAGCCATGCAACTTTCTTTCTTTTTTGCTAGTTCTTCAGATAAATTGTTATTCTTTTTTATTGTTTGTCCTAAATTGTAGGAGTCAACTTGTTCTATAGGGATGTTATTAATACATAAAAGATGCCACTTCTGACACATACCAATTATTATTGATATAAAATCGCTTATTTTGTACGAATCAACACCGAGCTGAACACGATTATTCTGCTTCAATTAGATTATGACGCTTAGAACCTTTCTCAAGGTTTTTGAGCTGATAGTCATTTCAGCCGATCTCAGAGTTTTTCCTGCCAGAAATTCGGGTTTGGCATTATGCATATGGCAGACAAACAGGTCATCAGAATTAACAGATATCATATACTGATGAAATAGTAAGCTGTATCGGAAAAAAATAGCACGCACGCACGCACACGCAAACACACACGCACACGCACGCACGCACACACACACACACACACACACACACACACACACACACACACACACACACACACACACACACACACACACACACACACACACACACACACACACACACACACACACACACACACACACACACACACACACAGCTTTGTCTTCTATTTTGTCAATAATTCACCGTATAAACATGCTTATTTTATAATGCAGACATTTTGAAACGTTAAATTTATTAAGCACACAACCAGACACCAAGCAGGTACAGGAATGAGTAGCGTTCTTGTTATTTTTCTAGCAGATCGGCCTGTCTGTGAAAATAAAATGCGGTTACTCTACAGGTAGATGCAACGAGATGCTTCTTAATATGTGTTTTTATATTTTAAAATTCCTTAGAATTTTCTTCAATATTTCTAAACTGGATTTCTAAATTCAATTTTCTCAATAATTTTGCGGACTCAAGTCTTAGAATGAGAAGCCTGCAGAGAGCGTGTGTGAGTTTCGAGATAAATATTAAGTTAACTAATATTTCTTTAATTTTTTACGACATTACGTTTTCAAGTTTTAATTTTTGCTATTATTTAAGTTATATCGAAATTATTTTGGTAACTTTTATTTAGAATTAGTGACGAAATGGATGTTATTTAATAGTGGGAAAGAAACAGTATTGGCTTAAAAAGATGAAGAAATAATCATCCTTTTGGGTTCGAGGATATTTGGTGAACGTCGTCATTTCCCAACGCTGCTTAAAGATCAGTATTTTTTCAAAATTTGCTCCTAACACTGATTCTTGTTTTTTATTATACTCGTAGTTATTTGTTTTATACCTACGCATGACAGCGTTATTTCTATTTAAGTAAAATGTGTTTATTTCCTTTAAGTATTGTCGTTGAGGCGCATGCGCAACATAACAATGGCAGCCAAGACGTCTTTCATAAAAAAAAAAAAAAAATTCAGCCGACGCCTTTTTTTTTTTGTTCCCGTATAGGAAGAACGCGAGGCGTTTATTGTCCCTATCTAACTTTTAGAGACTGAGTGGGAAGTTCAATCTCCACAGGTAGCCAATCAGAGATAGCTGGCCCAAGTCTATCAGTAATTAATCGACACGCAGTGAAGAAGGCGGATAGTAAATGCCGCCATCTGGTGGTCCCTGACCCTAACAATATTTTTAATGTCTGAAAATAGTGTGGATTCGACGGTCGATTTTCTTGAGTTTACGGGATAAAACCCGAGTTTCCGGGAGAAAAAACCCGCTAGCCCGTGCGAGAGATCGACTAACTCTGGAACCGGTCGAGAAAAGGCTTAGAAAAAGTTCCTCTAGTCGGCGACTAGATTCTAACACCTTTCGTCATGCGGTCAAGCGCTTTAGAGTGCAAACGTCACTGAGCTACACAGGCCCTTTTTTCACGCAAGTAAATATGCGTGATTTTTCCAGTGTAGAAATCATGAGATGAATTCGTCCCGAAAATTGAAATATATTTGTAGTGGAGACTGAAGCTGTTGAGCGAGTGTGCAGCAAGTGTTTTGAAAAAGAGAGTGGGAGGGAACAAGTTACGTGATAGAATATAGGGAAGTGTTGATATCTGCTATATTATTGAAAGTACGGCGGCGAAAGTTCAAGGGAAAGTAGAAAACTTAAAGAAGAAAATAGCGCGATTACGCGGAGTCCTTCACACGACAAGGTGCGAGATTGAAAGGCTTCCAAAACGTGAAGAGATTAGTCGAAATGAGAAGAGATAGGAATCCGAAAGAGCAGAAGACAGAATGAATAATCGAAACGAAGAGCTTAAGAACATCATTTTTTCTTTCTGGATAATGATGGTGTTTGATTTTTCCAAAATCTGGTGTAGTTCGTCTGAAAGTTTGCTTTATTTAAACCGTGTTTTGCAGGGTTATTAAAAATGCAGTTTGAGGCAAAAAAAGTGATGTTTGCTGAGTTCTTTGTTTATTATCATCCATGTTAATGTAATAATAATAATGATAAATATTAGTTTATTAATAATGCTTATGAGCGATGATCAGAACAACTTTCTTCTTGCACTGATCTCCATTCAGAAACCCGAGATAACATAGCACCGTTTGCTGTTATCAAGTCAATGAAGCTGCTTCCTCTGGTATTTTCAAACGATGTAGAATTGGTGTTATCATTTAGGATGTGCAGGGAATTTGAAGCAAAAATCTCTTCAAGATTTATCCCTCTCTTGTTTGTGCTCTTTAAACCATAAAGTAGAATGGACGTTGCTATTCATTGCAAAGCTTAAGCAGTGACTGATAGTAAAATCCACGATGTTTCCCAATATTATTAAGTCATATTTCATTTCACTATGATAGCCTAGATACGTACTTTCAGCAAAAGGTTTGATTTTACAGCGCGAAATTTCCATAAGTACCGAGTCCTTGTTGCTGCATTGAGAAATTATTATTTCCTCTACTTCAGGACTTCCCACCAGAACTGCAGCTGTCTTTCCTTCCGAACCTTTGGAAAATACTCTATACTTAGATTGGAAGACGCATATTTTGATTTTGACGTTTTAATGTTCTTTTATTAAAGATAATCCTTTTTTTCTTCTGTTTATGAATTCTGTTATGTTATTAACAGCATCGAAGAGTTATTTGAAGGAGTGCAAGGGAAGTAGCATTGTTTTCACGAATTTTATTATTTATTTCCATAATCGGTGTTCTGAATGTTGAGCAGTCTGTATAATAGCTGAATATCGGACAGTCTTTGCTTACTGCCAAGCCAGTCTGCTTGTGTTATGCATATTATGATTTTGGCAGTTTATACAATCGTTCTGGATTCATTTCTTGGCCATTCGATGAGCTTGTGTTGTTTAGCGCAGAACGGAGAAGTGTTTTGTTAGCTTTCAGTCTCGTTTGTGATGGTGGAACGTATTGCAGTTAATGAGTTGCAATCACTTACATATTCTGTGCAATCCAAATACTACAGAATTTGGATTGCACAGATATGTACAGAAAAACTATGGATTGCACAAATCCACAGTATTTTACCACCGGATTTCAGTATCATGCTTAACATTCAATCGACTTTAATAATTCTACTTCTCGTGCTAATTTTTTCTTTCTTTCTTTACTTTTTCTTTTTAGTCACGATAGATTTCAACACTGCTATATAAAATACGTGTTCATATAATATAACTATCAGATAATTTTCTTATTTACTTTTGTATTTGAAGATATTCTCTCCCATAGAAAAGCTTAATGTGTGATGACATTGTTAGCTTCTGACTGGGCAGCATTTTCTGGAATTCGGACGTCGACCATTACGAGTTTGGAGGATGCGGAACTCGTTCCTACATAGCGTCTTTAGTAGTTGAAATCCGAGCGTGTCCATCCAGAAGTGGTTCATCCCGCTATTGTACGTCGTGTACAGGCGCTCCTTGGAGCTGAATCCAATTAGTTACTTAAGGTAGGTTGAGTGGCACAAAAGGGTCCGGACTATAGGGTTGGGTACACAGAGAAGCATGTGCTTTCTTCTTAACAGGGGAAGGAAACAGTGACACTCATTGTTCGTGCTTTGTTCTTTTGAATAGGAAAATCCAGTTTAAATTTTTTTTTCTTTTGTACATTGTCATCAATCAAGATTTGCAGTCAAAGATGAAAAACTTCCCAATACTAAATCCAGAAGCCTCTTCCGGAGTGCAGAAGACAACAGCCCTGTATCTGCTCTTAAAATAATATTTTGATGCGCATCAAAAAAGTACAAAGAACGACCATGCATTGTGCTCTTCGATTCGAGATGACGTGACTTTAATTCTTATGGCGACGAGAAGAATACGTCTGTATGTCGGTTTAATTTGAATTTCACAAAGCCCGCCTCATGTGTAGATAGCAGGGTTTTTTCTCCCGGAAACTCGGGTTTTTCGTCCCGCTATCGAAGTTGAGGCCGGTTTGTTGTCAAAAGAATTTTTGGAACCAATAAATAATATTTTTTTTTTTTTTTTTTTTTTGAAACGTAGATAGTTTTACGCTTTTTGATTTTCGACTGCTTTGATCATCGAGAAGAAATATTTTGCAGTCTGCAGGGAGGGTGACAATTTGAGAAAAAAAAAAAAAAGTCATCTAACTTGAATGTGAAAAAATTTAAGGTATGGCATTCCGTGTATGTGCAAGGCAGCCATTATTTATGATGAACTGCAGTTTAAACGAACTTGATATTCGTAACAAACTGAAATAAATCGAGACAACCATGACAAACAAAAGGTGAAATCCAAAATTAGTACCCGAGATATTCAGACAAGTTTCATATCTAGGCAGACGTGGAATTCTTACTATTCTATCAGAGGAGTTTTATAAACATTTAGTTCCCCCTCATCCTAAATATGAGATCGAGATGCAGTCATTGGTGGTAGCTAATTCATAAACAGCGGGTCTGACATGGTGATAGCGACACATCAGAGGGCGGAATTGCATTTCATTAAGTATATTGCAACCACTAACTGTTCTACGATGTTATCTATAGGATTTTATATAAGATTTCACGGATTGCGTTATTAATAAATTCATATAAATAAAAATTATATAAAAAATGATGTACTTATGTACTCACGTGCGTATACGTATTTCGTACGTATACGTACGTGACTGAGGAAAAATTTAAATTATTATTTCCATCACTTAGAAAAATAAAATTGTCTCGAAAACTAAACACAACTGTTAAAAAACGTAATTGATTAAACAGTAGAGTATTACGAAAATACAGAAAAATTAACACTATTAAACCTGTGTAATAATACATAATCCCTCTTCCAAAAAAAAAAAAAAAAAAAAAAGAATATTCGCTGTAGATTGAAAACAGGCTAATAGTTTTTAAGGTAGTTGTTCAAACCGCTGCAGCCCATCGCTGCGTTTGTGGTTTGTAAACCTTTCAAACTGGACTGGACAGTTACATGGAAGTCTCTTACCTGTTATTTCAACTGAAATATCCTGTTTTCTTCAACTAATAGTGAACCGTCATTCCGCACTAATCCAGTCGTATACAATTCTGGAACCATTTCACTTTGGCTGAGAAAGCCATGTTGGTTTCTACTCAAGAGGCAACTCGGAGCAAAGGTGGACAAAGTACGCTTCTAAGTTCGCCTCATGAATACGTAAATGTTTCATATTGTAGCACTTTCCCGTTAAGAAAAGTAAACAATCAACCAAATCTATTTCGTACGCATACGCACGTGACTTTATTGGCTTTGCACATTCGGATGATCTAAAAATGTTTATTTTGCTAATAAATTTTACTTTTATTTTTCTTATTTTATTTGAAAATATAAACAATAATAAAGATATTGAGAAAAATATTAAATTATTATCTCTATAACTTGGAAAAATTATCTCGAAAACTAAACCCATTTGTGTTTAGTTTTCGAAACTAAGCCTACGTCAATGGGCTCCCACAATCCATCATGACTTCAGTAGTACGATTGATACCAAAGAAGGGAGACCATACGGATATCCGAAACTGGCGTCCAGTCTCCCTAATTAATACCTGTTGTAAAATAATTTCCAAAGTTATAACAAACCGAATAAAGCCAACACTACCTGAAGTTATTGGCCAACGTCAAACGTACTCTCTACCAGGAAGATCAATAAATGATAAACTCCATTTAATAAGAGATCTCATCCACATCGCAAACAGCCAACATGAAAACCTAACACTCGTCAACCTTGATCAGGAGAAGGCTTTCGACAGGGTAGAGCACGAGTACCTTTATAAAATCCTAAATGCATTTGGCTATGCTTCTCTCATCATTGAAACAGTGCAATTTCTATATAGAGATGCACACTTCTGTTTAAAAATCAACTACAGGCTCACTCGCATTTAGTCATACTCTCGAGGGATCAAGCAAGGATGTCCCCTCTCCGGTCAATTATACACACTGGCTATAGAACCCTTCTTAAAAAGAGTACAAGACACCATCATCTCTAAACGAACCAGCATATTGAATCATAACAAAAAATAACCCTATCAGCATAATCCGATGACGTCACTGTAATAGTCCTAAATGAAGAAGAAGTGACAGTAACCGAGGAAGCACACAGACTATATGCACAAGCCTCAGAGGCTAAATTAAATTCTGCAAAAACCACTAGCTTGTGAAATCATTCTCCGATCGAATGTACCTGATCAAGTGAAGGACAAATATACATAGGTGTGCACCTTGAAAACACCAAAATATATAACACACTAAAACTGGACACAGCTGCACAACTGTTTTAAACAGGTGCTAGGTAAATGGAACACCAATCGTTCAGGGAAATCATATATATATATATATATATATATATATATATATATGTTAAAGATATCAAGTAGACTCAGACGGTTTTTCAAGATGGCGTCTCGCATGTTAGTGTTTTGTGTTGTGTATTTTTGATGGTGAATTGTATGATATATATAGAGATAAGCGTTCTTCATTTTCTGAAATTTCATATGCTATTCATTTGTACATTTAGTTAATCGCTCGATATTGCTGGCAATCCTTTCCATCTGCAATATCCTCTACAAAATTTCTGCTGGCAGGTCTCAAGACCTGCGGGATTTCTAATTGCGATCATAAGCAATTTTCCAATTACTACCTACTAGATATAACAACAAATAAAGCAGACATGGATAATATTACTGATCTGCTAGAGCATCTAAACAAAGAACAAGCATTAAAATTGTTTAAATTACTGCTTAAAAAATTTGACACTGAATGGCCAGGTTTCCTAAACCTGTACACACAACCGGAAGAATCCGATGATATGGACGGCGAAGTGGAAGAGATCAATGACACATCCATCTCCCTGCCCGAGAGCCCCAGTCAGACGGTCTTCACAGGAGAACAGACGGGCAAGAGACGGCGAATCGAGGAAGATCATGTGGAAAACGAAACTACCTCACAAACAGTCCCGGAAAAAAGGGAAAAGGTCCCTCCGGTAATTCTCCGTGAAAAGGAAAAATGGACCACAGTTGCAAGAAACCTAAGAGAACATCAAATTGGATACTCCTGGGCCAAAAACACCGACGAAGGTGTAAAAATTCAACCAACAACAGTGACAGACTACAGAGGAATAACAAAAATGATGGATAACAACAAACTACAGTACCACACCTTCGCACTAAGCAGCGAAAGAAATCTGAAGGTTGTACTGCGAGGTGTCACAGAAGGCATTACCTCCGAGGAGATCGCGGCTGACCTTACCCAGCAGGGCCTATCACCTATCAAAGTCAGCCGGATGTACAGATCCGATAAACAACCAATGCCATTAGTATTGGTTGAGATACAGAACACTCAAAGACAAATTTATGACATAACTGCAGTCTGTGGACTTAAAATATCAACAGAGCCACTCAGGAAAAGGGCATCAGCAGGGCAATGCCATCGTTGCCAAAAGTTTGGCCATGCCCAAAGACTCTGTAAAGCCGAGTTCAGATGCCTGAAGTGTGGTGAGAAGCATCAAACCATTACATGCACAAAAGCAAGAACCACACTAGCCAAATGTGCCAACTGTGGAGGTCCCCACCCAGCAAACTATAAAGGATGCAGCCACCATCCCAGAAATCACGGAACTACAAGACCCGTCCAACCTCCCCCTATCTGGACCACCAATCAAAGCATCTCTGCTGCACAGTCATCAAACCATCAAAACCCAAGCCATAAAAGTCAGGAAAGGGCTCAACCTTCCACCAAGACCTATGCTGAAGCAGCCCGCCCAAAGGACACAATACAAAGCAATCAAATAGGCTCCAACATCACAGCAATACTGACTTCTTCGCTAGCCACTATGCTCCAGGAATTCAGCAGAACAAACCCAACTCCATCCTCCACAAAGAGATTCCTGCAAGGAACCCATTCCATACTCACAGCACTCAACTATGAATAAAACAAAAGTAAAACCTAACTCGCTTCTAATTGCAGCCTGGAATGCCAATGGCCTCACCAACAAAACATTAGAACTACAGGAATTTGCACAAAGACACAATCCAGACATAATGCTGATCAACGAGACCCACCTAAGACCTGCCAACAACCCAAAAGTGAGAGGATACACAATATACCGAACGGATTGACTCAGCTCCAGAGGGGGAGGCACTGCCATCTACATCAAACCATACCTCCACCACAATGCCATATCCAACCCACAGACTACAAACCTGGAAACCACAGGAATACAAGTCCACACAAACAATGCTGGAAGCCTCAAGATATTTGCTGCCTACAACTCACCAAGCAATCCTCTACTGACAACAGACCTGGATGCAGTCCTTGGCACCACAGACCCCACCATCATAGTAGGTGACTTGAACGCCAAACACACAGCATGGTTCAGCACCACCAACAACAGAAGTGGTCGCATACTACACAACTATTCAACACTTAACTCAGTTGTGATAGCAGGACCCACTGAGCACACTCATTACAGCCCGCATGGCAGATCAGATGTACTTGACATAGCTATCCTTAGAAACATCAGTTATTAATATAAACTAGAGACGCTCAATGAGCTATCATCCGACCACAACCCAATACTGATCAAACTTGGCACGCAAGATCAACTAGCCCACCAGCACACCTTCATATCGTGGGATAGGCTAGCTAAAATCCTACCAGAATACATTGGTCCTGTACCAATCATCCACAAAAAAGAAGACAGATGAAGTAATAAGCAATTTAACAAGCCAAATTAAAAAAGCACTAGAAACAGTCACCAAAACCGCAACCAACCACCCATCCGGTCGGCTCCCAGAAAACATAATGGACCTCATCAGAACAAAAAACAAAGCCAGGAAAAGATACCACAACACAAGAGCCCCACAGGACAAGAAAACTCTGAACAAGTTGAACAAACAAGTCAGAAAAGCACTTCAACTCCACAGGAACCAGGATTGGGACAATAAATTATCATCATTCAATCCAGAAGATCACACAATATGGAAATTTCTAAAGGTTCTGCGCACTAAACACAATCCCCTACCTCCCATGCAAACTGCTCAAGGAACGGCGCACACAGATAAAGAAAAAGCAGAAGCAATAGCAGAAAACCTAGAAAAACAATGCAGCCCGTCATATGATAATATAAACATCACCCACATATATAAAGTCCACCAACAGGTCAAGCGTACCTTAAATCAGTCCGAAGACAAACCAGCCAGCATCACCCCCATTACTCCAGTTGAAATAACCAACATCATAAAACATCTAAACAACAAAAAAGCTCCAGGGCCAGATGGAATTACTAACAGAATCATCAAATTACTTCCTAGAAAGGCTATTATGCACCTGGTTAACATAACCAATGCAATATTGAGGATACAACACTTCCCCTCTGCATGGAAAACAGCAGACATCATACCAATAAAAAAGCCAGGAAACAATCCGCAACTCCCGCAAAGCTACCGTCCAATAAGCCTACTCTCCAACCTGGGAAAGATTGCTGAAAAAATTATCCTTTCAAGACTACAAGAAAAATCAGACCAATTAGGAATAATCCCAAACGAACAATTCGGCTTCCGCCGTATGCACAGCACAGTGCAACAAATACACAGAATAGTGGAGCATATCACTCAAGGATACAACTGGAACCTTCACACAGCTGCAGTTTTTCTGGATATTGCCAAGGCCTTTGATAAGGTATGGCATCAAGGATTACTCTATAAACTCATTCAGGCCAACATACCAAGAAACCTTACCCGTCTAATAAAATCATACCTCACTGACAGATCCATGCAAATAAAAATAAATGGCACCATCTCAACTAGGCGCAAAATCCTGGCAGGAGTACCTCAGGGATCTCTTTTGGCTCCTTTACTTTTCACAATCTACGTGGCTGACATTCCACAGAACCTGAGGACTACCATCACAGCCCTATATGCAGACGACACAGCCATAATGACGAGATCTCTCCGCCCACACCTGGCCATCAGTCGTCTCCAGGATACTACCACAAAGCTAGAGAAATGGTTCTCCGACTGGAGGAACAAGTAAACCCCGTCAAAAGCTCAGCTATACTGTTCACCAGACGCAAAGCCTTCATCCAAGATGATATTGAACTTCTCGGAAAAAAGATACCATGGCAGACAGAAGCCAAATACCTTGGAGTACAGCTAGACCAAAAGCTAAATTTCAACAGCCATATCAAGCTCATAGGCACAAAGACATCCAGAACCATAGCCCAACTCTATCCCCTGATCAATCGCAACAGCAAATTGGATAAATGCAACAAGCTGTTATTATATAAGATGGTAATTCGACCAGTAATCACATATGCATCCCCGGCATGGAGTCACACATCCAAATCTAACATCCAGAAACTACAGAGGATACAAAAGAAATGCCTGCGGATGATCTTAGATGCCCCATGGTTCGTCAGAAACACGCAGATCCACAGAGAAACCGGAACCCCTGACATCCGTTCTCTCCTTCATGACCATGCCGAAAAGTTCTTCAGCAAGGCACATTCTCATCCCAATCCACTAATCAGACAAGCTTCCAGTTATAGTGAACATGACTATCAAAAACACAAAAGACCCAAGGCAATCCTGTTTTCAGCAGAACAGAGCTAACTCCATATTGACAAAGTGCGAGCATAAGTCTCACAACCTCCCCCATCAAGCTTCTCCACACAGATAAAGGGGAAAATAAAAAGCATTTTATGCTTCACCCAGCAAGCCAGTAACGTTGTTGTTGTTGATATCAAGTAAATTTATAACCTTGGTTTTCATCCTTTTTCCCAAGTAAGCAAATAGATAAGTAAGTCAAGTTTGCGCCTAAACGTGGTTCAAGACTTATGGTGGTGGTGGTGGTGGTGCAACACCAAGGCAACTCGTGGTAAAGATCGATTAAGTTCTGATCACTTTTCTTAGTATTTCCCATAAATGTAAAACACATTTCCTAGGAGATGTATGATGTTATACATTATGGGTGGGGGTCACTACCCAGACCGGTTTCAACCTTTATTGAGGTCTCATCGGTGAGTAGGCAGACCCTGAAATGCCAAGGTTACAGAGCTTATCAATTTTACCTATGCAATTTGCCACAAGGTGCTTTGACCTTATTATATATATATATATATATATATATATATATATATATATATATATATATATATATATATATATATATATATATATATATATATATATATATATATAGTGCTATCATACAGCTACTTCAAGCATCAAGCATGTGCAAATCACAGAGATCTTTCAGCATCATTCACATTTGTATGATCATCTGTCCTCTAGTTTCACTAAATTATATTTATTTTTGGACACGTGGAGGACAATGAGAAACGCCTTAGTCACTCAAAGATAGCTGTTCTGTAGATAGCTGAGCATCTACATTTAGGTTCAGCGTGCTTTGATCTATGAAAACTGATAATATAGTTTTAAAAGTGCATAATCTACTGTATAGCATTGACTACTTGCTATCAAGAAGGTAAAAGTACAGCTTGATGTATTCCACTGTTGATTACTGCATAGTTTTATGGGGAAGTGGGTACAAACCGAAATATAAGAAATTCTTACACTACAGAAGGATATGTTTCAGAAGATCCGTCTTAGTTTGTCATAATTAAATTATTATGTCAACAGAAGATCTATTACTAGTTTTATTTTCAAGAGCTCCATAAAGAGATTATTATATTCCTTTAAATTACCGAAACATCGACTGCATCAGTAAACTGCTATGATCTTGACTGTGGCAAATTACAATCCATAAACGTTTTTGCCACACGACAGAAAAGCAGAGGAAAAATCGCCCCATTTATCATTGCCTACTCGATGGACCAAAGTCTCAATCTCACATTCAAAAGGAATATAATATTGCACCTCCTGGCTGCAGTCTCTTAATTAAAGCAATAAAGCACCATCTTTATTGTTGTTGTTTTGCTTCTTAACCACACTCACTTCTCTGCAAGAAAAACCATAGAATAATTATTCACAAAAAAGGAGACAACAAGAAGAAAAGTACCGTCCAAAGAAATATCCGAACAAGATGTGTTCGTTATGTTTCTTGTAATTTTACGTCACCAGTTTAAAGCAACGTGATTGGCAGTCCCCGTTTATGAGAAGAATAAACCAAAGCATTCTTTGAAACACATTCGCTGAAACACAGAGAAAGTAACGTTATAACTAAGATGAAAAGCCAAACGGCTATTTTTCTGGCGAGGTTGATACGTTAAGGGGATAAAAATCCCTTATTGTTTTTCAGCCAGTTAGCGAAACTAAGATCGAAAACTACGATCTGAACGTTTCATGCCGACGAACAAGGGATTTTGTGAGGGATCTTGCTCCACCTTTGCAACGAGTTGCCTTGGTGTGGCACTACCAAGTGGTCACTTACGCTTGGATCCGCCGACAGTTCGTCGGTGAAACGTTCAGATCGTAGTTTTCGATCTTAGTTTCGCTTACTGGCTGAAAAACAATAAGGGATTTTTATCCCCTTAACGTATGTAACGTTATAGTTTTGTCTGCGCATAATGATAGATGCATATAATCTAATACGTATGTACTTGTATTTATTTGTATTTACCGTACGCATGCGTATAGTGGAAACAGGACGATGCACAATTAATATAGTTTGATTGATTGAAAGAATAAATGATTTTTATTATAATTTTAATTTACTATTCAACTATCCCTATTACTACTACTAATACAAATAATAATAACAATAATAGCAATATATTTATGTATTCTGTCAAATTACTGGTATCTATACTTTTAATTCCACAATTTCCTTTCTCGAAACACGTGACCCTTTCTGCGGCAGAAAAGCTGATATTACTTATAGTCGAGGTCTGAAAAGGCTTGAATAGCAGATAGCAGGAAATTATCAAAGTAATAATCTTATCAAAGAACCGTACGCGTAAAATCACGCACTGTCTCAAACAGTATTCACTTCACAAGAGTTGACGACCACCCTTGAGTGAATAAAAGTTCGAGCCTTCATTTGAGAGAGAATTATTATCACCGGTGAGTAGTCTAAATCCACTTTGAAATTTATATATTTAACTAGGAATATATAGTCTAATATAATAATAGAAAAACGCTTTATATAAATATAAGGAAATTCTACGTAGAGGGTGGAATTTTGGCTCATTTGATATCATTGTACAACGGACGAACCATTCTGCATTCAAACAACATGAGGTCATATTGGGCAATGGAAATTCTCAAACGTACAATACAAAATTAACATGAATTTGACCGTATGGATGCATTTTTATTGATAGATGAAAGTTTTAAGAATGCACATCAGCGCTCATCTTAATTGCTCCAATGCAATTAATTGTAGGATAACGTTGAATACTTTAATTCATCAATTAATATAATTTTAAACATGGAAAGCATAAAGTTCAAACGAACAGCAGCTATGCTTCACGCTCGCCGTTTATCTGAGATGCAAAATGGTTTACGCTTCGTGGTGAGATTAGATTATCATTGGCAAATACCTGAGTGACACAAGAAAATTTGAATTTTGATACGATTTTTAATACAGCCATAGAAATCAGAAAGATAATCATTTGAGAAATTATTATTTTTCCGGATTGAAGACTGAAATAACTCGTTTTACTTATTTATACATAAATTCCAACCTCTTTCGACAGTAATTATACAATCTGCGAAGGCTCTGACAGAATACGGGACATTCAGTACATCGTCAACACTGCTCCCCATTGTCAATATGGACAAAAAATGTATAAATTATTTATAGAAATTATAAATGTATATGAAAAGTTGTGTACATCGGTGTCATAAACATTAATTCACACTTCACGCACGTAAAACAGAGGAACCGCAGAAAAGAAACACAGCAACTCGTGACAAATGACAACGTCCAATTGGATTGCTTCACAAAATAACCAATCACAGCCACTAACGTCATCTGGATGCTATTTTCTAGGCGCTCACGCTGGCTGTTTAACACCACTGGAATGCTAAGAATTTGAAACTGCTCCATATGCTCGTGTGTTTAAATGGCTCAAATAGCACTCCCGGGCTATAAACGCGAAGGTGATGCAGTGTGTATACGCATTGAAAAGTGTCCTCTTCATTAAGCATTAGTAACTGCACACCTAGCATATTTAATATTATTCCCTTTATATATATATATATATATATATATATATATATATATATATATATATATATATATATATATATATATGTAAAAGTATTTTACCTTGGGTACAATAAATGTTAAAGATACCAAGCTATTTTAAACCTGGTTTTATTCCATTTCGTTTACTTACTTGGGAAATGGAGTAAAACCAGGTTTAAAATAGCTTGGTATCTTTTGGGAGCCTGTGTAACTCAGTGGATGTGGTGTTTGCACACCACCGCGCTTGGCCGCACGAAGGAAGTCTTGGTTTCGAGTCTAGTCGGCGACTAGAGGAAATTTTTCTAAGCCTTTTTTCGACCGGTTCCCGAGTTAGTCGATCTCTGGCACGGGCAAGCAGGTTTTTCCTCCCGGAAACTCGGGTTTTTCGTCCTGTAAACTCAAGAAAATCGACCGTAGAACCCACATTATTTCAGACATTAAATATATTTGTGTTAGGGTTAGGGACCACGAGATGGCGGCACATTTGAGCCGTCTCTCTTCACTGCGTACCGCTTAATTAGTGATAGCCTTGGGCCATCTGTCTCTGATTGGGTACCAGTGGAGATTGAACTGCCCACTCAGTCTCCAAAAGTTAGATAGGGCTAAATGGCCTCGCCTACTCCCGTATACGGGAATAAAAAGGCGTTAGCTGATTTTTTTTTTTTTTTGGTATCTTTTAACATTTATTTTACCCAAGGTAAAATACTTTCTACATCTCTCTCATCCTGAGATTTTTATTTAATAAGGTTAAAACACCTTATGGTAACTTGCTCTGGTAAAATTCTTATAAGCTCTGCATTACTAATATATAGAAACTTAGGTAGAATCAATCACCGACCGTGAGATGCGGTGATTGATTCATTCAATCCAATATACCTCCACGTCTAAGAAAAACCGAAAGGGGAAAAAAACTTCCACAAGCAGTAAAATCCAACAAGAAGAAACAGTCGCTATTGAAACCATCAATACCAATATAGATACTAATACAGATGAAATAGATATAGATAGGGAAGAAAGAAAGATGGAGGTGAACATCAACACCTCCAAACGGCCATTAAGCCCACAGGAAGAAGAGTTGGTAACGCCCAAAACAGCAAAAGTATCTGAGACCGCTCACCCAGAAGTCCCTCACGCGAAAGCAGGGGAGACTCTCAGCCATCTCATCAGAGGTATCCCAGGGATGGCGGAAAAATTCAAAGAAGCGATAAAAAAAATAGGAGAACCTGAACTCCTCCTCACAGGAGAACATGGATCTGACATCGTCAGTGCAAAATGGAGTGATAATTTCGTTGATGACATCAGCAAAATCACCCCTGAGCAAGTAGAGGTAGCCCAGGATTTAGACGAGGAGGCAGCTTCGGCGTTCTTCATAGCTCTCTGCAAACTAGACATGGCCAAGGGAAGTGAGGTGGCCAAAAGAATAATAACTGCCCACAACAAAAGAAAGACACAGTAACCACCTTGTGGGGTTTCTGTACACAGCTTCACCGGTTTCAGCTATCACAGTTGGGGGTTGACCTGAGAACCCGAGCGGCGAAGGCTTACAGCGAGGCGGTGCAGTTCCTTGTGAGCTGCATCATTCGGGCCAGATCCTTCCTCCACCTCTAAGTTTAACTTTCAATTTTTGCTTTTCTGTGTACTTTTTTGTTTTTGTTTTGTTACATGTTTCCTTTTTAGGATTTTTCCTTTTTTTGTAAAGTGAAAAATCAACGACCGTTTTAGAAACGCCCCTGGGGGGCAAACAGCTAAAACAGGTCAACTGAGGCCTCTTTAACCTACCCTACCACTATGCACTCTATCTTTATTTCCTCTCCTACTATCTGCTGACTCTCAGCCTATCTTACTCTACAGGCCGATGATGAAGATTTGTTGAACTCACAAATTATTTAATACCCTTGGAGGGTAATGGATGGCAATGCTGTAGCCAATGAAGTTCTAACTGAGGCTCAGCTATTACTGTTACCCTCTTGCCATGATCAGAGCTTTAATAGCTCAATAACACCTTACCCCTATACTGTCCTCTACAGATAACGGGGATTATGAAAAGCATTCTTGCTTCGCCCCTTTAAGCCAGTCCTTATAAGGATTAGGTTGTAGTACGGGAAATTAGGCCGTAAGATATAGAAATTTATGTTTTGCTAAAGCAGTTTTTAGAATAGATATATTGGAAATTGTACAGCACATAAAGAAGGTAAATTCTAAAGCGAACGATCAAGGGATCACCATTGGAAGCTGAGTAAACGTGTTGTTATTACGGATGTAAAGTTTAGACATTTTTCTCTTTTCTTGCTTGAATGGTGATCCCCTTCCTGCAGTAGATTACAATATTGAATCTCAATGAATCAATTTAAAGAGGGAAAAGATAAATATCATGTGAATAACAGACTGTGCTCATCCTGTGATTAGTTTTTTATTCCATCCAGATTCCCAGTTATTACCAACAACAATAAAAGTCCTTTTTTATATTTTTTAAATTCATATATTATATTTATAATACATGCATGAGCACAAATGTGCATGCAGATACTTATACGTACATAATATTTTTTAAATAATAATAATAATTGTTTACAACACATTATTATAACATAATTTTATGACCATATTATACTGGTTACATATTACACTACACAATATTACTTCATTATCTCTCAAATGAATTACATATAATTATATGCATGTGCTCGGTACAATTTAGACAGCAACACTACATTTTTTTGCTATTTGTGGTTGAGTGCAATGTATAAATAATGTCCTAATAATTTGCATAACGTGCAACTGGTATATAAAATAATCATTCCTGAAATGCTTTTATTAATAATATAATCATTCCTGAAATGCTTTTATTAATAATATAATCATTCCTGAAATGCTTTTATTAATAATATAATCATTCCTGAAATGCTTTTATTAATAATATAATCATTCCTGAAATGCTTTTATTAATAATAACCACAGTGCTAGTTTACCATATGTAATGCACAGTTACATAATTAAAAACATATCTTGCAGTTCACATTTTTTCTTCAAAATTTGAGAAAGGGCGATTATACACAGTATTTACATTTACAATTAAAATACAATATTTACGTCCGCGCGGTTAGCCTAGCGGCTGTGCGCTTCGCAACCATATGCCTGGGAAAAGAGTGTCCTAGGTTCGAATCACCGTCGGTAACGTGAGCAGCTGAAGGATCTTCCTCAGCCATAACCAAGTTAGCCGCTCTTGAGCGTGGACAGTAGGGTTTTTTCATCTCGTAAACAGGCAAACCGGCCTTGAGAACTTCACACTACAGGACATAAGATACACCGGCGCGTAGGACTGACCACCTCATCCTCTGAGCGGTTTTTGGTCCAATGATTAATAAACCTTCGACACCGCAAGGTAAAAGAGGGTAAAAGGAAGATGAGATGAGTCATCCACTTTGCTCCATAATAATAATCATTTTAAGAGTAATGCGATGTGAGGAACTGAAATTTTCATTTATTTATGAAAATTATTTAGATGCTAATATTCACAGTAAAAGGTTGATGAGATGGAGTAATCCACTGATTTCGAAGCTAGAGTTAGTTTTTCTAAAGCCAGTGGGATTAACGATTAACTAAACATTTTATTTTTATCAGGGTTTGTTACTGTTTTATGTTACTGTTGGTTAATATGTTTTATGTGAAATGTAGGGTAAGTGAGTGAGTAAGCGCGCTGATCCAATTTTCTTAGTTTGGCTTTTAATGTTCTGTAACTAGCTGCTGTTTACTCTAATTGAATTGTGATAGACGTAGCCAATTGTTTTGTTTAGGTCATGTTTTGCTTTGTTTTTTGAACTGTTTATGTTAATATGGACTGTTAGTAGTGCTGTTTCGTCTGCGTAACAATTGATATACTTGAGTTTGGTACCATTCCAAGAGGCTAACCGTTTTCATATGCCAATAAAGAAATATATTCTGATTGAAATGCAATAAAGTCCATATTATTTCGAATAAAATTCGTTAAGACACCTTTTACACATCAATCAGTTTCTATCATTAACCTCAGATCGCGAGATCACATCCGTAGTTTTGCTGATGACATTTCCCTTCTTCATGTGATGAAAGGGATTTCCCATAACCATTATCTCAAACGCATCTCTTCACCATTTTCCAGTGGTATGAGAACGATCTAGTGACTTTCAGTGAAATCGACACTAAATCTTATTCCCTTAAAAGCAATCTTGATTTAGTTCTCCTCACCTTTCATAAGTCTGTAAACTCCATTTAAGGTTTCACCTCTTGGGCTGACTTACACCTCTCGTTCTCCTAGCATAAGCATAATCCATGCACAGTCTCCAAGCAACCTGGATTCCTTTGTTCAGGCACAACGTTTTCTACAACATCTGAGGCACGTAAATAGAAATCCTCAGAACTTGTTATAATATGATATTTCCTCGCAACAGACATTACGATGGATAAATCAAAACCTCCCTACAACTAGAAATCTCTGATACTCTCCCGAAAAAAGCAGCCTGTAAAATAAATGAGGCCTCTTTCTCCCCTCTCATCGCTCTCTATTTGCTTTCCCATAGTTCTGTTTCCATAGTTCTGTAGCCATATTCACGGATCTGTACCGAACTGGCCTCCGCCCTTCTCACTTTTCTCTAAACATGTAAGAACGCGAGCAACTGCCGATCAATATATACACAGTTCACCTTCAAAGTTAACAAACCCGTCCCAAATCTTCCATTCACTCTTTACCCTCTTTTCTCCAGAAGACTGAGTTCCGCAGCTGAACTAAAAACACCTGAACAGGTCCTTCTTTCTCTGTTTACGAGAAACAAGGAAAACCACGAAGTCACAAAGGCATAATTGCTGTGTTGATATTAAAAATTAAGAGCATAAACTTACTTATATTTTGTTTATTACAAATAATTTAATCGCTTTATTCAGAAATGAATTATTACTTGGGAATAATAAATTTATGTTATTTTTAAAACTAGGAAACTCTATCAGGAAGTTCTTAGACGTATTTTGTTAAACGATATTAGCCTTAACTTAGAGCAAAGATGTAGCTTTGGATAAACGATTTACTTTTATCATTACTTCAAGATTTTTTTCCTTGACTGACATAGAAAGGAATTACTTTTTATGCAACTTATCATTTTTAATTCATAAAAATTGTCTTAAGTCTATCCGCCGAGGAAATCTTGAAGATTTCCTTAGAGATGAAGGCTAAGATAATTTCGCTAAGAAAAGAGTTGCAATATTCCATACTACATTTCAGGTTTGCTTCCTCTCGGCATTTCGAGCGTTTAATGACGTAGGAAAGTTTCACGCCAAAGTCATAGAGAGAAATTCTTGTCACCTTACAAATGACGAATTCATCTGCGACGATGATTAAGTAGTGTGTCGTCTACAAACCTCCCAGTTATTTAATAATTATTTTTTAGTCAAAACATGTGAGAAAAAAAAACACATCGGTCTATGAACTTCTAGATAATCGTTTATAAAACTTGAAATACTCAACTTATAATTCGTCTTTATTGTTTGCAGGTATTCGAAGAAATCCACACGACATGACAAAACCAATTGCTTTCCAATCCATTGGGGGAATCTTTTCACCCACTTTCTTTGATCCGGAGTGCTTTCGTTCTTCTCTGCATTACAAACCAAGACCGGATGATATCATGGTAACAACTTACCAGAAGAGTGGCACTACTTGGATGCAATACATTCTCGTTCATCTCTTCCGCAAAGGTGTTTCCTTTAATGATGCATTTGAATTCTTTAAGGTGTCTCCTTTTATAGACTTGATTGGAACATCAATAATAGAAGACTTACCTCGTCCATTTCCCATCAAAACGCACATTCCTTTAAGTAAACTCTCCTTCAGCCCCGAAGCCAAGTACGTTTACGTCGCAAGAAATCCCAAGGATTGCTGCGTGTCCTACTTCCATAACTGCAGAATGTTCCCAGGATATCAATTCTGGGATGGCAATTTTGACGATTACTTCGAGCAGTTTATGCGAGGAGAGGTAGAAAACAACAGCTATTTCACCCACGTGTTGGAAGGATACTACCTACGCCAACATAGCAACGTTTTCTTTACCACTTACGAGACCATGAAGAAAGACATTCGTCAAGTAGTCCTGGATCTCGCTAGATTTCTAGGAAAGGACCACATCAATTTATTGGAAAGGGATCCTTCAGTTCTGGATAGCATTTTGGAACACACCAGCTTTGAAACCATGAAGAAAAATTTCAATCATCGTTTTGAGAATATAGTATTCCCGAAACCTGAAGATGTAAATTCTCCTTTGCTCCCAGAAGGAATCAAATATGGGATGAGATGCGTAATTAAACTGGATTTACCAACATCAATGCCCAAATGTGAATTCGTCCGTAAAGGTCAAATTGGGGACTGGAGATCGTTGTTTTCCGAAGAGCAGTCGAAAAGAATAGATGACAGATTCAATGAGGATTTCAAAGGAACAGAATTAATTGAACACTGGAAAGAATTTATGAAGTTTTAACTTAGGATTACGAAAATATTGAAACTTAAATTATTATTTAATTATCAGTTTAATTTAATCAATAAATAATCGAGAAGCGAATAAATCACATACAGGAAGGACCAAAGATTTATTCATTTGGAGAGAAATCTTAATAATTGTAATCAGTAAATAATTTGAACGCTAACTGCTTTATTCAATGCAATTTGAGTTTCAAATTTATAATTATTTACGATGACATAATTTATAGTTTGCTTAGGAGAATATGGAGTTTGAGCACTTTGATAAAACAGCATAGATATTTTTGTACAAATTAAAGTTTGTTTTAGTGTTACTTCAGCAAACAATCCTTCAATAAACACAAACTAGGTATTTCATCGCAACTTTTATACTAAATTTGCTTAGCAGATTATCACTTGCAATTTTTGCAACTGAATGACACAAATTTAGTAGGGAATGTGAGTAATATGCAGTCTTTGGTTTTAATTGATCTTACTTTATAAACAAAATATGTTGTTGCACAGGAAAATACGGAATTGGCCATTGAGATTAAGACCAGATCAATGTTAATTATATTTTGCTAAGAATCTAATATTAAATAAAATAAATATGATATATAAGATTTATATTATAATTATAAAAGACATTATGCATATTATATGCGATGTATTATGGCACATGAGAGGCCACAAGGCCTACAGCAAATAAACGTCTTCTGTGGGCCAAATGATGCTATATGTTAGTGGTGTTCAACCTTTTTTTATTACGCGAACTACTTTTCTATAAGAGGTTATTCGGCGATCTACTTTCTTATATAGATCTCGTTCCCCCAACCTGATATCTGATTACGCACAAATAAACAACTAAAAAAAATACACAACTAAAAACTTTATTTGTGTAATGAAAAATTTATTTATCACTTTTAATTATTTTAATGCAACAAATATTTTAACATAACAAAAAAAAAAACAAATATAATGGAATAACATATTTATTTCTCTATTTTGGAAAACCAAAGTTAGAAAAAACAACAGATCGATTACAAACTCATAAGTTACAGGAAATGCTGGTTGATTAAAAAAAAAAAAAGTTAATGTGAAATTTGGCATTGTTTGGACCTCGCAATATTTTCATAGTCAAGTTGATATGAAGAAGTGGCCAATCGCAGACAATCATCCAAATGATGATTTGTAATTTGGTTTCTTCATTGATTTTTTATGACGGCGATATTTGAAAAAGCGGATTCTGACAAGTATGTCGATCCGAAACACCACAGAAGTTTTTGCGCAATATCAGTTAATATTGGGAATTTTTCATGTGCATACTTTCAGATGACTTCATTGTTTATTGATTTTAAATGTAAACTATTATGAATGTTTATTATCTCAAGTTCTACTTCAGCTTGGTTTATATCAAACAGCCCACTAATTTTATTTGAAATTTCTGTGATGTTCAAGTTTTCTTGAAATGGATTATCGATAAAAGATACAATCATTTAAGTTTTATTAAAATCTTTAAATCTTGAATTTCTTTCTTCCTTAACTAATTCTATATCACGAATAAATTCTTTTAAATCACAGGGAATCATTTCTTGATTTTGTTCAAAATTTTTTTATAAATCTGGGAGATATCTAAATTCGCGGTCATTTATATTTTTCTTTCATAAAAGTAAGTATTGTTGGAAAGTTTTTATTGAACTTAACAGGTCAAATAAATTTTTATCTCTGCCTTGGAACTCTTAAATTTAAATTTCTTAATTTCGTACAGAAATCTACTAAAAATGATAAGTGTAACAACCATCTTTTATCACTCAATTGCGGATAAATATCTCCTTTTTCCATCAAGAAAAATTTTATATCGTTAATTAATAGAAGAAATCTTTCTGAAAATTGATTTCTGCTAAGCCAGCGAACATTATTGTACAACAGAAGTTCCCTATCATCATCTGCCTGTAATTTAAATAACCGCCGTTGCAGGGCTTTTCCTCGAACAGAAATTACAATTTTAAATATAATATCCAAAACACCTCTTGTGTTTAATCTTTTACTACACGGTATTTGTTGGTGAATAATACAGTGGTACGTTTAAAAATCAGGATATTTGTCATCGTTTTTGCATAATGAAATGAAGCCTGATTTATTACCTATCATTGCAGGAGCACCATCAGTAGTAATAGACACAAGTTTAAAAAGCGGAAGTTTGTGCTGTTTCACAAATTCATCAAATGCTGAAAAAATGTCTTCTCCCCTAGTCCTTCCCAATAATGGTATAATTTTCAAAAGTTCTTCTTTACTTGATTAATCTGGAAATACCATGCGAATAAATACCATTAACTGAGCAATATCAGTGAAGTTTGATTCATCAAATGTTAATGAAAATGCAACACACTGTTGAATGGCTGACATTAACCTGGCCTGGAAACTTTTCTCCGGCAATTGGAACTCTTCCTTTCGGCAATTGGAACTCTTCCTTTCGGCAATTTGAAACCTTGTCTGCGGCCTACAAGTAGTCTCTCTCTCTAACGACGTCTCGAACCGAGAAGCTTCTTTCTGGAAGCGGGAAACTCCTCTCTCAAGCAACGTGGATCCGGGCAGTCTCTCTGACGGCGACTCTGTACCTGGCCGCCTGCTCTCTGACAGCAATTCTGGAACCGGGACTCCTTCTGCTTGCTTCAATCCCTTTTTATTAGGCCTCCTCTGAGGGTTCGCATGAAGTTTGGCAACCCCCAAAGAATCGGTATGAGTCTTTCATTTTAACTTTCAATTTCGGCACGCTTTTGTTCTCCTCCGCTTTCTTTTGATTGTAAGTTGCCGGCCATCGGAAAGTTGTTTGAACTCTTTCTGACTGACTTCGGAGATGTTTACACTTAGAGCCTGCAAGCCTTTCCCATACATACAAGTTTCAATAACAATCTTTCTAATGCCGCCAGGTAAGCTTCGGCGACAAAAACATTGCTTTGTTTTTAACACTCTAACATATTCTTATTAAAGCAGTATATACAGTTAGCTTCAAAAGAGTTATTTACAAAAACATCTAATATAAACTATACCGAGACAAACAAAGTTTATTTTTTTTTACAATATCCACATGGGACTTAACCTAAGTAAAAAATGGATGTAATGTGCTTTGGAATATTTAATATTTAAACTACAATCGAGTTTTTACACTTTGCTTATGATGGTATTCACTCGGTTCGCTGTTTGACTTCCACTGATCCAAATTAATTCATTTACCCGGACTTATAAGAAAATTACCGATTTGACAATATTAACGAAAAATAAATAAACAATAGCAATACACTTAAAGCGAATTAAAAATAATACAAAATAATGATAAATAAAATATTATATTTTCAGTTTTAATTAAATTTGTAAGTAAGGAGGAATACACAAGAGATCGACCAAAAATCGGTCCGCGATCGACTGGTCGATCGCGATCGATAGGTTGAACACCCCTGCTATATGTGATATATAACATCTGGCTGGACAGATTTGTGTCGGTGAATAAATGACTATGTTGCTGTAGCTCATTACATAATTTAATTTATATATAATAAAGTACAACAATTCTCTCTTGTAGGAAAAACTGAATCAACTTTTTTGTGAATTTGTAGTCCTGTGAAAGAGAGCGTTTGCCTCTGTAGCGCTAGATCAGAAAAAAAAAAAAACCCACCAAACTTTCAGTACTAATAAATTTGTGCTAAATTTTTCTAACTTTCTAATCCTCCTAAAATGGAGACTTAATTCTGATCAAAGTTCACTATTGCTCTAAGATGGCATACCCCACAATGTTGATATAAGGAATAGTGTGGTAAAGCCACCAAGTTTCTCTTATCACGAGATGAAGAATTAACCTCAACGTCACTTAGTGCTTGCTTTTTTTAATCAACAAAGTCGGCTGTTTTACAGCAATAAGGAATCATACTTGAAATAGACAAAGGAAATTCAACACTCATTTTAAATAGACGAGATTATGACAAGGTCGCCTCATGTTATTGGAATCCTCCACGTATTGTGAAATGTTCCATGGTCTCAGTTGTTCGTCACAGTAAAAAGTAATGATATGATCGCTAACACATTTGAATTTATAGATTTTTTTTTTTAAAGATCTTCTTCAACAACCGAAGTCAGGACACCCGATCACTCTCAGAATTGTATGGAAGGTCAAAAGCACATAAAGCTGAGATCCTTCTCCTTCTGGTAACGGATAGAAGGAGCTCTCCTACATATTTTATTTTTAATACCTATCAAAACTCCTCAAGCCTCATATTATTAGATACTCAAATTACTTCTTAAAACACCCTGCGTTTTTGTAGAGAGTTTTTCAGACACAAATTAATCAATAGCTATGTTACCTAGTTTAGACGTAATTTCATTGTTTACAAACGTCTCTGTGGGAGAGTCAATAGGTATTTGTGAAAACGTCTTTCCTCCGACATCTTTTGCCTAAAATCTTCATTCTTCACTTGGAAAGGAATACTTTACTGAAAAATATATGAACTCACAAAGCGCTCACCTCTATAGTTCCCAATCGGTAACTTACGAGTAAATTTGTAAAAGTTTACGTCAGACGCTATAACACAGATGACCGCAAAGTCACAAGGCTGGTGGAGATATTTGATGATATTTTTATTAAATGAAAGCGCACAATTAGAAAGATGTTGAACCTGTGTGCACTTCCCAGATATTCGGAATTCTAAAATAAACTATGGAAACAGAAAACAGAAAATGCTATTTTTAGATATACTTGCCAACAAAAACAACATTAGAGAATTAGAGAAAACCAGTGCATACAGGAAGGAATTTACATACAAGCTCAATAATTTACATAGAAGCTCATTCCATCATCTTCAATAAAAATTAGATATTATGAGACTCTTATAAATTAGAACTTTAAATCCATTCAATAATGATTAAATTAAAAGAAAAGAACTTCAAATCCTATTTGGTCAGTTCCTCCAAAATGGCAACTGAAAAGAACCTGCCTAAAGAAACTTTATTTTTCGATGAACCGACCCTTGATAACCAGAAAATTAATAATAAAGACACGGTGTCCTTACCATAAGTTGGCAACACACCAAGAAAACAGCCCAAGTATTAAAATAATTCAACGACGTTCAAAGCCCATAATACCTTCCGAAGTTTCCTCTGTTCACCTCAAAGAGAGCTTCCAGTTCTGCGAACATCCAGTAGTCTTCAAGATTCATTGTTATTGCAGAAAGGTATTCGTGGACTTGGATAGTTTCGAAGTCAGGAAAACACATCAGAGAGAGGAAAAAAGCAGAGTCGCGACACACATCCTCGCAGAACATCGCATAGTAATTGGCGTTCTTCATCCACACCTTACGTAGAAGAGAATACGTGTGTCAGATCTTTCATCGAATCATTCGCTCACTCTGTTCATTGAATTCTACTTCCTGGCATTTAAAAGCAGTGTCTGCAACATTCTCCATCTATGTTTTGCCAGCAATCGCACAAAGCTGCCCAGCAATGTGCAGACTGCGCATCGAATAATAAAAGTGATTAAACAGTGAATCCAGCATTTTTCAACTTAAATAGCTAACGGTTGTTAGAAAAGTTTGAGGTTTTGACTTCTGTTAAATATCTATCTGGAGATGATGTCAGCATAAAAAAAGCGAAACATGTTGGAGTAACATTCCCTTTTAACCAATAAAAAGGCCAACGGTCTAGTTTTATTCGCTCTTTGGAGTTCTGAGGTGGCCTTAAAAGTTTCACGTTTCGTCTCTAGAGCAAGGTTTCGAGATTGTATAAGAAATAAATGAAAAAAAAAATACGAATAAAAATATATTCTAATATATCTAATAAAAAATAAAAAAATAAAAAAATTGATTCCTCATAAACAAAGTTAATATCATCAAAATAAACGCCATAAGAAAGCACAAAACCCAGAATGGCTGAGGCATTCTAAAAAGGCAATAACGCCTGAGTAGTAATCGGGTTAATGTAATCTATATTTTGAATTTATCAAACCAATCCATATGAGTACATAAACATTGAGTGCCCTACAGATGGCGCTGTGTGGTTGTGTATTCAACACTTAGTAATAATGAATCCCATCATATACACATTCCTGTCATACAGACAGCTACCTCACGCATGTGCAAATTACAGAGCGCTTTCAGCGTTGTTGATATTTTTATGGCCATCTATCCTCAACACAGCAACACACACAAATCGCACAAAATCATATTTATTTTTGGAGACTGGGGAGCAATCATTCGGCCCCTTACCCACAGAGAAATATCTGTCTTGTAGATAACTGAGCATTTAAATTCAGTTTAAATTTATTTTGAAATATCAAGAGTGATAGTATAGTCATCAAAATTTCGTAATCTAATATATAGAATTGATTACCTGCTACGAAGAAGTGCAATGTACAATTTCATATATCCTACCATTTCTTATGGAATAGGTGAAATGCTGCCGAAACGTAAATAGACAAAATTATACAAAAGGAAATCTATCTTATGAGTAGTTCGTATTTAATTCATCATGTCAGCAACAGGTCTATCAATACTTCGATTTTCAAGAGCTCTATAAAGAAACTCATACCTAACTTGTATAAATTACCTACGCATCAACTGCCTCATCAAACTACTCCAACATTTATCACTGCCTAATAGAATAGAACGAACATCTCATTCTTATTCTCTCATTCAAAAGGAATATAAAATTGCACCTCCTGGCTGCAGTCTCCTAATCACAAGCAATAAACCGCCATTATTGTTGTTCTGCTTCACAACCACATGCACTTCCCTACAAGAAGAACAATAGAATGATAGACAAACAAAAACAAAAAAACCTGGAATAGAAGACAGTAGAAAATCTGTGTTACAGATTTTATACCGCAGATTACTGAGAGTTGTTATCATCTGTCTGAAATGACTTCAATAGCAGATGGTAGGAAATTATCAAAGTAATAATCTCATCAAGGACAGTTCGCGTAAACTCACATACTGACGTAAATACGACGCACTTCACACTGCTCAAGAACTGACGACAAGCGTAGTCATTTCTGCTGCCTTGAGTGATTAAAGAGCTAAGCTTAAGAAGTGAAAGAATTATTTTCAGCGGTAAGTAATCTAAACTAACTTCTAAATTTATTTGCAACATTAACCTACAATACTACTACTACTACTACTACTACTACTACTACTAATAATAATAATAATAATAACAACGCATTAATAAATGGAAAGAAATTCAAAGTAGAGTGCAGACCTGTGTCTCATTTTGTATGATTGTTTTAGCTACGAAATTATCGGGAGTCAAACCAGAAGAGGACGCGGTCAGGTGGGGTGATGGAAATTCGCAAACAATTAAGAAAGCTATAATTAAAATATCTTGCACCTCAGAGATTGCTTTAACGATCATACCTGACTAATGGAAGACTAAGAAAAGCTAAATGAAGTTCGGGAACACAGGATGAACTTGCACACATTGTGCTAGTTCACGAACATGTGTGTGTGTGTGTGTGTGTGTGTGTGTGTGTGTGTGTGTGTGTGTGTGTGTGTGTGTGTGTGTGTGTGACTAGATCAGTGGTGTGGCCGGTGAAAATTTTAGTGGAGGTGCTGAATATACAAAATAAAAAAAAAATAAAATAAAAATAAATCTTTTTTTCCTAATTAGTAATCAATTTATTAATAAATAAATTTACATATTAAAATTGCTTTATTAAAAATATTTCACCCTCACCACGAACAAACACCAGTAATAAAAGTTTCGTATCTCACAGAAATAACGCGTCAAGCATACGATCCACTGCCCAAACGAGCGGTGTCGGAATCACTTGTAACGTGCAATCACAAGCGCAAACGAATATCGGCGAGACTGGCTACAATTGGTAGAACGTGATAATATTGACACTGCGTTAGATCGCAGTGCATTTGTTTCGTAATCTAAAGCGTTAATCGAACAATTCCAATTATTATCTATTCAATCAACGTTAAAACATAAGCTGTAACTTTTAGCATGTTGTACTGCATTTATATAATGTTGTAAGAATTGCTATTATTTATAAACACAAACAAAATTTAAATTTTTCATTTTTTCTTTGGGGGTGCCGTACATAAGCACTGCGAAACTGCTTACACAGTGACGGGCGGCCACTCGACTAGATTCAAACCTGGAGCAGAAAAATACAGACGTACTACTATCGCACGAGTGGTAAATAAAGTTTAGGAAAATCTCACGAAAGACGATAGAGTTACTGCCACACTGCGATGTCGGACTTGGCAAAAGAACTCTACAAGGATATCAAATTCTAATTTCTTAAGGAAATTTTTGGATAAGGGGTGTTTGACAGATAGACATCAAAGAGTAGCGTATAATAAGCAGGTGTATTTATTCCCTAGTATTTATTTTCTACATTGAAAATACAGAATGTGATCTGATTGCTGATATCGAATCGTTTAATGATGACTCTTTTGTTAAAAAGGAAAAAGTCCATTGGCGCAATGCTGGGATGACTTGAGTAAACAAAATGTAATGTTATGCGCCAAGGCACATATCATGAAATGTTATTGCGCCTTTGCTTAAAAAGGCTCCGAGGATTGTGTTCTGCGGACAGGGTAGCGTTGTTACAAACTGATGAAGCTGGAAATTTGGTGGAGAGGAATGGAATATTAGAGGACATATTGCAAAAGTGAGCAAATCATCAGCAGGTCATTTGGAAGCTTAAAAGACATTCTTGCTAGCGTCGAAAAAAATTAGTAATTACTCTTTTCAAGGTTTTATAACTGAGGCTACTGTGTTAGATTTGGCTACCTGTGTTTCTTTGCGATGTGGAAAGGCAAGGATGGATTCGGCGACTCATGACAATGTATCAGGTCTATGCAATATTTCATATAAAGACAGACTGAGATTTTGAGGGTTTTATAAAAACTGCTTGTTAGAATAGAGATGGAATATGCCAGAAACATATATTTTGCTAGAGTAAACATAGAGTAAAAAGTTTTCAGTATATAAACACTGAAAACTTTTCAGTGTTTATATACTGAAGCGAACAGTGGCGAATTCTCCATGCTTGCTATGCTTGTTGCGAAAGCTCATTACTTGAGAAAGAATTACTATTTATTTGTTAATAAATGCATGCATTTATAAGCATTACACTTAGGCTTTTATCTTTGTAGACAGAAGACGTTTTAAGCTTGCACAGCAATAACTGAGCTTTGCATTGTATCGAAGGCAGATGATAGCTCGTGAAAGGTACCTTGGCTTGCTCGGTTGTAGGAGCTTCCAGGTTCTCGCTTCAGCACTGTGATTTCATGCGCGCGCATAGCCATTTCCGCTCCCTCCACGTCATCTCACCCTGTTACTTAAACACAAGGTCATACGCAGTCAACGTAGCTCTAGCCAGTGAGCTTCAGCCAGCCTTTACAAGTGTTGCTTGTAAAGGCTGACTGAAGTGTTGCTTGGGAAAATTAAGTTACAACCAACTTTTTATGACGATGTTATTGACCAGTTGATAAAGAAGAACTGTAGGGTAGAATTTGTATTCCAGTAGCAAAATTGAAAAAGATAGAATATCATTTGTAAAATAAATGTTGTATTTATATGATTAAATGTACATAAATTTCTAAATACTGGTAACCCTCGTATAACGCGGTACTTATACAACGCGGTTTCGATATAACGCGGTCTAAAATTGTAGTAACCCTTGTTGAACCTGGTACTCATACAATACGGTTCAGATAAAAACAGCGTGTATACAAATTGCAGTAACCCTTTATCTTTTCATATGTTTTTCACCGCGCGACTTAAAAATCAAATTTTATCTTCGTTAATTTTGTGTCTGCCTGTATCCCGCATGTAATTATTAGTAGCGAATTTACATTAGGGGAAATATCCTTTAGCACGCATGTACCTCAATTGTTTACCGTATAAAACGTTTATTGTTGAAAATTGTCCTCGTTTCTGCCAGGAAAGTGCATTAAAAATCATAAGTGTGTTCATCTCAAGTTGAGCACTTTATTTTCTGTGAGTTACATACAATATGTAATGCTTGCGTTTTTGTAAAAAATTATTTTTACAGTAATGACCACAAAGTGCAACGAAAGGAAAAACCAACACTGAAAACAAAATTAATTTCTCTCGAAGAAAAATATTCAAAATCTTGGATCGGTTGCAAAATGGAGAAAAACCAGGAGTTTTTGCTGGCACTTTGAATTTAAATCAATCAACAATTCGAACAATCAAACAAAACGAACATAAAATCCGAGAAAGTGTTTATTGCTGGGTCAACGATAAGTGCAAAGCGCGTTGCTCGTGTACGCGATATTCTAATGGGAAAATGGAGAAATCTCTAATGATTTCGATAGAAGATTGCACTCAAAAGAAGATTCCTTTGAATAGAAATCTTATTAAACAAAAAACTCGCAAAGTTTATAATTTATTGTGCAGACCAGATGTTCAATGCGGATGAATCCGGGTTATATTGGAAAAAAGTGCAAAACGCACCTATATTTCGAAAAATGAAAGATCAGCTCCTGGATTCAAAGTTTCCAAAGATTGAATTACTCGACTGTTTTGTAGTAATGCATCAGGTGATTACATGACAAAACCAGTGTTTATTAACCAATCCTCAAATCCTCGTGCTATGAAAGATTAAAATATGCACTTATTTTTATTTTGCCTAAAACATTTATGCATTATGTGCAAAGAAGTTTAAGCACAATTTGTATTTTTATACTTTTATACTATGTATTTGTTTCATAGTTTATATGTTTTCTTAACGTACATGAATTACCTGAATTAAATAAAAGTATATTATTTGTTGGATATGCCATTGTTGTTTATAAATTTATAAAAAAAAAAAAAAACGATTTTGAAATCTAACCCTACTTTTTCTATGTGATCTGAGACTCGCATAAAGTGATTTATATAACGCGGCATTTCTGCGGAACCTAACATCCGCGTTATGCGAAGGTTACCTGTACATAGTTTTAAATGTTCAGTAATTCATTATTCCGCTAATCAGACTTTAATCACACCTCTCATTCCCTGAATGATAACAAGAGCAAGCATGAATTTCAAGACCAGCATTCGTCCCTGGAAGCAAACGATCAATTGTTCACAATTGCAAGTTAAGTAAAGTGTTGTTAGTAGGGATGTAAGGTTTAGAATTTATTACGGGTTTGATTTCAGGACATTGGCGGGTATCTTTGTGTTAACGCAATGGTATGTGTGACAGTGTATCGATACAGGTGCGGGGCGCATGATTCTCCGATTGTGTATTATCAACATCTTTGTTTTGGTGCCGTGATTAGAATTGCGTTTTGGTGGAAGTATGTTGTGGTTTCATTTAGGTCTTGTTGTGCTTTGGCGAGAGCCGTGTTGATGTTTGTGTGGATTGCTAGCAGTGCTGTGTCATCTGCGTATTGAAATATTTGGATATGTTATGAACATCGTTAATGTATATGTTGAATAGAGTGGGTGATAATAGGGCACCTTGAGGTACACCGTGTTTTACTTGTATACTCCGACATGTACCTA